>NC_137846.1:10696380-10956380 GCF_948465745.1 Chenopodium album
GTTGCTCAATGAGTCTTGCCTGGACTTTTGGACTTTGGTAGAAAGTTGCATTTGCTATGGGTGCAAGGTTGGAAATTCTCAACTTAAAAGGGTTGGTTATGGAAATTTTTAAATCTAATTTTGGCTTTAATTGGAGTTCTTGTTTGCCATCTGAAAGGGAATATATCTGATAAGAGAACAGCACAAATCTATGAGTCTCCTTTATATATGGCATTGATACATCGGAGTCATGTGAATGATGATATGAGGAGTGGTTGACTCGATACGAGGTTATGACTGCTCAGTTTTATTGTGATAAAATTTGGCTTCAATAGTTTGTTTGATGGGTGCAACATTCATGACAAGAATTGTTCTCGAGTATTTGTTCTGGCATTTTGTTCCTCATAATTTTCTTCAGTAATAATACCGTGTGCCAATAGGGGAAAAAAATCTCTTTGTTTGTGAATATTGGCTGCTTATTTTACCTTCCTCACAGTCTTCTGTAGGAGTCTTTTGGATTGTATATGGTTGATTGGTATGCTATAGTGGTACTCTGAATTGGGAAAGGAACTTCAAAGCCATAAATTTGGTGGCTCTGTTGTTTGTAGATATTGATTAGTGTGAAGGTCAGTGCTTGATGGGATAGGTACAGACTATTGCTTCCACTTCTTGTTTCCCTCCTGCAACTGATTAAAATGATGATGTTTTGAATCATATGACACCTGGTCCGTGCTCATTTATAACTTGACAGAGATCTAATCTCAAGTAATTGTAGGGGATTGGTTCTTGTTTCTCATAATCTTGGAGTCTTGGACCATTGGCTTTTAATGGGATTAAATGAAGTTAATTGCATAACAGAGATATGATGTCATTTATTATTATTATTATTATGATTATTATTATTATTATTATTATTATTATTATTATTATTATTATTATTATTATTATTATTATTATTATTATTATTATTATTATTATTATTATTATTATTATTATTATTATTATTATTATTATTATTATTATTATTATTATTATTATTATTATTATTATTATTATTATTATTATTATTATTATTATTATTATTATTATTATTATTATTATTATTATTATTATTATTATTATTATTATTATTATTATTATTATTATTATTATTATTATTATTATTATTATTATTATTATTATTATTATTATTATTATTATTATTATTATTATTATTATTATTATTATTATTATTATTATTATTATTATTATTATTATTATTATTATTATTATTATTATTATTATTATTATTATTATTATTATTATTATTATTATTATTATTATTATTATTATTATTATTATTATTATTATTATTATTATTATTATTATTATTATTATTATTATTATTATTATTATTATTATTATTATTATTATTATTATTATTATTATTATTATTATTATTATTATTATTATTATTATTATTATTATTATTATTATTATTATTATTATTATTATTATTATTATTATTATTATTATTATTATTATTATTATTATTATTATTATTATTATTATTATTATTATTATTATTATTATTATTATTATTATTATTATTATTATTATTATTATTATTATTATTATTATTATTATTATTATTATTATTATTATTATTATTATTATTATTATTATTATTATTATTATTATTATTATTATTATTATTATTATTATTATTATTATTATTATTATTATTATTATTATTATTATTATTATTATTATTATTATTATTATTATTATTATTATTATTATTATTATTATTATTATTATTATTATTATTATTATTATTATTATTATTATTATTATTATTATTATTATTATTATTATTATTATTATTATTATTATTATTATTATTATTATTATTATTATTATTATTATTATTATTATTATTATTATTATTATTATTATTATTATTATTATTATTATTATTATTATTATTATTATTATTATTATTATTATTATTATTATTATTATTATTATTATTATTATTATTATTATTATTATTATTATTATTATTATTATTATTATTATTATTATTATTATTATTATTATTATTATTATTATTATTATTATTATTATTATTATTATTATTATTATTATTATTATTATTATTATTATTATTATTATTATTATTATTATTATTATTATTATTTCATCAATTTTATAGAGGTACATTCATTTGGTGATTGGTATGTTGATTATTTTTACTGATTTTTTTGAAGTAACACTGGTAACTTGCTTGCAGTGTGCACATGTGATGGCCATGGCTGTTCAGAAGCTGTACCCAAATGCCAAAGTGACCATTGGACCGTGGATAGATAATGGATTTTATTATGATTTTGATATGGACCCTATTACTGATAAAGACCTGAAAAAAATCAAGAAAGAGATGGTCAGTAAGAACTATCAGTCAAACTCTAAATAATTAACTTTACTAGCTGGGTGAAGTATTTATTAGTGTATGGTTTCATGGTACAGCATTTATTTCTTACATCATCTGTAGGACCGCATTATTAGTCGAAACTTACCACTAGTAAGAGAAGAAGTTTCCCGAGATGAAGCCCAGAGGAGAATAAAGGCTCAGAATGAACCTTACAAATTGGAGATTTTGGACAGCATAAAAGAAGAACCCATAACAATTTATCACATAGGTAAGGATTTTGGGAAAAATACGTGCTTCCATGATCACTTTAATGGTTTAACCTCTTATTGTTTGCTGTGAAGTTTGCTCTTGCAATGACTGATTCTTTGCTACCTGATGCACTTGTTTTTAATAATTTTTATTGTCTTTGAAATTGACAGTATAATATCATGCTTCTGCTGTCTGTGCTTGTAGACCATTGTCTTGTTGATTTTGTCCTTGTCAGTTACTTTCTAGTTACATTGAGCGCACTGGTTTATGCTGAAGCTGAATGCATAGTGTTATGCCTTGTACTGCTTCCCTTACTCTTTAATTTTTTATTATTTTATTTTTTTTCTCATTATTTGTTGCAGTTTAACTTAAAATCCTGAGGCAAGTGTGGGGAATTGAGATTCTAGTGTTATTTTATTTTTTAATTTTTTTTGTTCTTTCTTCATTAGCGGCACCTAAAACACTCATCCAAGCACTTTCTTCCATCTTGTGATAATTTGAAAATCTAAATGTTTCTATGAGAGTGAAAGATGGTAGTGCTATATGCACTTGGCACTTTTGATAAAGCCATGTCTAACACCACCTTGCCAGGCTAATTATTTGGAGGTATTGCAGTTAAAAGCTACTTACTTTCTTTTGCATAGGCTCTCTTAGGTAAATTAGGGCTTTTCTTTTAGTCCTTATGCCATCTTGAAACCCTAATTATGTTTGTTTCACACGGGATAAAGATAGTAAAATCCTTAGAGTAGTATGATATTGGTGATGTCTGGGGTGGTTTGGCTAGAGATGATGACTGGATTTTCTGAAATAAAGGTTAAGCTACATCCCTATTGATTAATCAATCTGGCCCCTTTTATTTATTACAGTATTTATTTTTTGGGGTGGGGGGCTATGCCTTAATTCGGAGGTAAATTCAAAATATTATTGCCATAATTGTTTTTAATTGGTCCTATTCATTTTCAGATCCTTTTCCTCTTCTGGTGCTTTGTATAATACTATAATGTATGAAAAATGTTCAAACTCTCTCTCTCTCTCTCTCTCTCTCTATGGGGGGTGGGGGGATAAACAAGACAATATCTACAATAATTAAAAGGAGTTAATGCTATTCTTTTAATAAATTTCTAATGCCACTGCTTCTGCATGATTTACATCTGCTGAGCCCTGTAGCCCTTATAAAGCTACCAACAAGAGCTGTTGTTATAGTGCAAATTAGAGCAAGTGATGGAATTGCTTAAATTAAAATTGAGCAATTATGATTATTCAAAGTATTCTATCATTTTCCAATTTTGAAGTTGTGTAATTCAAGTATTTGAGATGCCTTGCTTAATAGAATGATTTTTCGTTTACATTTTCTATTGATTTAGTGCTATGAAGTTCACGCTCTTGTAATTTTCTTGTTACTCTGTTATTTCCTGATTTTCTCTTGATTCACTCTGTGTACTTGTAGGGGATGAATGGTGGGATCTTTGTGCTGGGCCCCATGTTGATACTACTGGAACTATCAATAGGAAAGCCATTGAACTTGAATCTGTTGCTGGTGCTTACTGGAGAGGAGATATAAACAGGCCAATGCTACAAAGGATTTATGGCACAGCATGGGAAAATGAAGAACAGCTGAAAGCTTACCTTCATTTCAAAGCAGAAGCTCTACGGCGGGATCACAGGCGTCTTGGCCAAGAACTTGACCTGTTTTCCATTGAGGTATCTTATATCTAATAATTTTTTGCATTTTTAAGAGTGCTTAATATTCCAGAGCCCATTCACTATACTTTTTATTTCTCCTACATTCATCATTTGTTTGTCACAAATAGATTTTGTCCTGTTCCTGTAGACTTGTAGATCCATGAAGATAGTTTATTTCTTCTCCAAATAAATGTACTTGAAAACTAAAAATATTATTTCAATTTTATAGCTCCTTATTGCTGGTTCAATCCTAGATCATCTATGAGATTGTTAATATTGTTAGTGAGAGGCATCTGGCATTACGACAAAGCCGAGCTTTATAAAGTATTAACTGGTTCAAGCCTGGTCCCCTTTAACTAAATAAATGCTTATGGAGTTCATACTGAATAAGTCTGTGAGGAACTTGTTACTTTTTTTTGTCGAATCAGATCAAATCAGACTATACTAGATTCTGTTTTTATATTACCAAGTATCTTTAATTTTACTTCCTTTGTCCCCAAATAAAAGTCCCATTTCATGCAAAAAACTTATCCCTAAATAAAAGCCTCATTCACTTATATCTACTTCTGTATTCACTTGTAAGTTGTAATCATTTAAACCCCACTTGGCCCACTTTAATAATATGGCGTACTTAAATTTTCATGTTTCTTCTATACAATTACTACACCTATTTGTTTGTAAATGTTAAATGGAGAGGAAAAGATATAGATTCATAGAGATGCTTGTGATGAGGAGAGAGATTGAGAGAAATGACAACTTAAAAAGGAAAGAAAACATTTGTTGCAAATGATATGAAACATCCATTTTTGACAAATATAGAAAATAATATAAAGCAGAGAAATTATTTTTAAATTCAGTAGCAATAAGGAATAAGAAAATATGTTTTATATACAGGAAGATGCTGGAGGAGGGTTGGTTTTTTGGCATCCAAAAGGGGCCATCGTGAGGCACATTATTGAAGATACATGGAAAAAATTGCACATTGAACGTGGATACAGTCTTCTTTACACACCTCATGTTGCAAAGGCAGATCTATGGAAGATAAGTGGTCACCTTGATTTCTACAAGGAGAATATGTTTGAACAGATGAATATTGAGGATGAGCTTTATCAACTACGACCAATGAATTGCCCTTACCATATTTTGGTGTACAAAAGAAAAATGCACTCTTATCGAGATTTTCCAATTAGAGTTGCAGAGCTGGGAACAGTATACAGATATGAGTTATCTGGGAGTTTGCATGGCCTCTTCCGTGTCAGAGGTTTCACTCAGGTATGAAACTTCTGTGACTTTCATATAAATTTTCTCTTTTCTGAAGATATAAAATCATACGTGTATAGTATATTCATGTGCTGGAATAAAAAATTTATTTAATAATATCAGAAGTTCTTAGAAGGCCATTGTCTTTCTTTTCTCCAATTATTTGTACTTATCATTGTAAGATAATTTGTTTAGGGTATCTTAATAGTTATTTGGTTGGGGAAGTTTGATAATACGGAGTATTGGATTAGCCTGTGATTTTGGTTTTTGATCAGAATAAATTCTCTCATTTTCTGTTTTTCTATTCTGAGCTGTTATTAATCTTATTATATTCAATTTTTGTATCAAAAACTATTTATAATACTCCACAAGAGGCACCATTTTTTGTCTATATCCATCATTCTGAAGTTGTGTCAAAATGATGGCTGAAGTTTCTAAGCCCTTGGCTCTATACCTTGCATAATTTATTTATTTTTTTATTTTTTTATTTTTTTTATTTTTTTGTGGGTTTCACGCTTCTTTTCTTCTAAAGATTTAGTTATATCACAAAGGTATGTAATATACTATAAAATTGTCTATTAATCAATTTCTCCGTCTCTGTGCCTATCATGGATTTTAACTGATTAGAAAATTGTCATTCAGAGGAATCAGAGGTTTTCTTTGAGTACGAGACTAACTGTTCTGCAACAATTGTAGGATGATGCACATATATTTTGTTTAGAGGACCAAATTAAAGACGAAATAAGGGGGGTTCTCGATCTTACAGAGCAAATACTGCTTCAGTTTGGCTTTCACCAATACGAAGTGAATCTATCTACGAGGCCAGAAAAAGCTGTGGGAAGTGATGATATATGGGAAAAGGCCACATTGGCTCTAAAAGAAGCTTTAGATGATAAAGGTTGGGGCTATGAAATTGATGAAGGTGGGGGTGCCTTTTACGGCCCAAAGATTGATCTCAAAATTGAAGATGCACTTGGTAGAAAATGGCAGTGCTCGACAATTCAGGTAAAACCATGTAAATAATTTATCACAGAATCAAATTTGTTTAAATGAGGGAAATTATTCTGGCAACTTCCGTCTTGTCTAGCACATGAGATAAAAAACTGTGTATGCTTCTTCTGTTTCTTTCACTTATTGTGACCGAATCTTGACTGTTTACTTTTCTCACTAAAAATTTATGGCGTATTTTTTTCTTAACAAAATTCTTGTTACTAAATTTTAATATAATTTAGCAGTCTTTTTTAAAAAGAAAAAAAAAGGCAGAAGTGACAATACATATGGAATATGATACGAAAAGCTGAATAAAGTGTGAATATGAAATTCCGATTGAGTTTTTTTATTCACTAACTGAGATATGATCTATGCTGGATATTTCAGGTTGATTTTAATTTGCCCGAGAGATTTGATATAACATATGTGGACTCCAATTCTGAGAAAAAAAGACCCATCATGATTCACAGAGCCGTGCTTGGATCCTTGGAGAGATTCTTTGGTGTTCTTATAGAGCATTATGCTGGGGATTTCCCATTATGGCTCTCTCCTATACAAGCTCGGGTCCTGCCTGTGACCGACACACAGGTTAGAACTTGAAATTGTACAATATCAATGCCACGAGCATATATGCATTTTTCTTTGGTAGTTATAATTGACGTATATTCTTAACATAACAATGCTTGTTTCTACAGCTTGAATACTCTCGCGAGGTTGTCAACAAACTCAAGGCAAATGGCATACGCGCTGAAGTTTGCCATGGTGAGCGCCTGCCTAAGCTCATCAGAACTTCAGAAAAGCAGAGAATCCCGTTAATGGCTGTCGTTGGCCCCAGAGAGCTGGAGACCCAATCAGTTACTGTCAGATCCAGATTTGGCGGAGAACTGGGCACCATGCCAGTTGACGACTTCACCTGCAGAATTAAGAAAGCTGTTGAGGACAGAGGCTCATTCTAACGTTCTTTGTTCAAGTTTCAGAATATCAATTTAAATTTAAATCTTTTTATTCACAAGAATCACACTGATACGGAGACACATATAGACTTTAGATTACTGAAGAATTATCTGCTCAAATTATGATTACAGAACGAAATTCTCTTCTTGTAATCATATTTCTTTGGCAGCAGATAGTTTGTTTTATTTATTTATTTAATTTGATTATGATGTAGTAAGAAGTTTTAAAATAGTCATTATGAAAATTTGATGATAAAAAACTACTTAAATAAAATAAAATAAAAAAAATAAAAAAAAAGATGGGTTGTGTATGCATTTATCTCTCTGGATGGGTGGTCAAAAGGTAGTCCACATAAAAACTATTAAACTTTAGTATACTGTATACCCAATGGAGTACATATGCTGTTATCAATCTTAATGGAGCATTTATGCTCTTATCTATTATAATTAAAAATTATTGCCAATTTGTTTATCGCATTCAGAATCTTTTAAGAGAGAAGATTTAACTATAAATGTTCATAAATTAATCAAGAATCTATTTTTTTTGTGTCGATAAATAGTTTCAAAATATTAGCGAAATATATTATTTTTTTGTATTACGTATTCGAAAATATTGTGCTCAAACATATATGTGCATGCACTTAATTTTTTTTGCAAAAAAAGCCAAATGAGACAAATATAAAAATTAGTGTCAAAAACAAATATATGGAAATTGTTGCACTTGAAGAAGAAGAAGAAGAAGAAGAAGAAAAAAAAAAGGGGTTACATGATTTTTTTTTTTTTTTTTTTTCCTGTTTTTTTGTGAAAAAGCAAAGGTGGTTATAGTATAAAGGGTTTATTTGAGTTAAGTGTTTAGAGTTTTAGGGTGTTTAGTTTACAAAAAAAAATACATTGTGTATTAATTCTAGTCTAGTTTAATTTATGAGACAATCTTTGATGGTTTGAATGATTATTAAATAAGATAAAATAATAATAATAATAATAATAATAATAATAATAATAATAATAATAATAATAATAATAATAATAATAATAATAATAATAATAATAATTGCTTCAAAAAAAAATAATAATAATTAAAAAAAGAAAAAGATAAGAGAATCAAGATATGATATGATATGTACTCCATTTAATGTTGAACTGTTGACCACTAACATTATATAAAGCATAAAATAATTAACTCTGTCATTGCCATCAATGGAGATAAACCCTACAAAAATCACCCTCAGGCCATTCAAAGTCACAGATGTTGATAGATTTCATATTATGGGCAGGTGATGATGAAGTCATGAAACATTTGGTCACGTGGAAAACCATCACTTCCAAGGAAGAAGCCTTAGACTTTTATCAAAGATGTTTGCATACCACACCCTTGGAGGAGGTCCATTTGCATCGATGATCGATCGATAGGGATGATCTCGATACACCCTGGCTCGGGCGATGATAGATGCCGGGCACACGTAGGGTATGCAGTGTCTAGGGTGCATTGGAACAAAGGGTTTGCTTCAAGAGCTTTGAAGATGGGTATGAATCAGGTTGTTAAGGATTACCCTGAATTGGTTAGGCTGCAAACTTTGGTTAGTGTGGAAAATAAGGCTTCTCAAAGGGTTTTAGAAAAGTGTGGTTTTCTTAAGGAAGGATGTTTGAGGAAATACAGCTATGTTAAGGGACAAATTAAAGATGTTTTTATCTATGGTATTCTGTCAACAGAATTTCCATCAGTTGATCAATGATGAACTATTTAGAGTCTGAATTTTTTTTATTTAGTTCTTTAACATTTGTTAACTTATCATCAGTTTCTGTTTTATTTAGTATGTTGTATCTGATAAATACTCATCAATAATACGAAGTATTATAGCTAACTTATCAGTTTCACTTTCCTAGCTTGGCAAACATATCAGTTTGACATAATGTTTTCGAAGAAACCCTTTCGAAATGTGCCTTCAAATTGAAGAAAATACTATGCGGCTAAGCCAGTTTGTTAGGATAATCAGATAAAACGCAATAGATATATTTTGAGCTCAAATCAAATTTCTGTACAAATCATTTTGAATTGCAGGTGCAGGAGTGCTATCAGAATAGAATTATATTTTTATTTATTCCTTTCAACACATGTTAAGTATATTGATTTTGTATAAACAAGAAATACAAGCAATATTTTTTTACAATTTCTCAGGATTAATAAGTTAATGCCATTGACAACTTACTTTTACATAATTACATTAATATTCCTTTTATCTCCATTACATGAACTGTGAGCCCTTGATAACAGAAGAACACAATTAGCAAGGGCAAACTCATAAATCATGCAGAAGAATTATTTTATTTTTTTTTACTTTTGGGTGATAAATGAGTTCATTAGCATACATGGAGATACTTGTTTCACAATTCCATGTTATATTTCATAAAATTAGGTATAGGTGTGTATAGACATACATATATACGAAGTACATCACAATATTTGCATCAGAAGCTATGCACATCTCTGTACAAAATTTGCGGCTGACATTCCCTTCGGACTGCTGTGGCTCCTGTAATCGAAATATAATTACTACTTACATTGACAATGGAAAACTGCCCAGGATGCCTTTTATCAATTTTTTTCCTATTCTTATGTTTAGTATTTCTTTTCCCCTGCATCAGATTTTTACTTTTGCTAAACCTTATCCACAACTACATCCAACTATCCAAGAATATAAGATCTTTATTCACACTTGGCAATCAAGGCGTTGAATTTACAGAAATTTCATGTTGAGTCACTGAACTTTGCTGGTCAACATTGGACGGGAGAGCAAGATGCTGCAAGGACTTCAGGGCTACACAAAGTTGTGCAAATGAAGGGCGCAGGTTCGGCTCCCTGGAAATTATGACATAAAATGAGTTTAAATGCATAAATTTGACCTTAAACTAATAGAAACACCTTAAATACAAGAAAGATCAAGATGGGGGTGTGGCTAACAGATAGAGACAATAGAACTTACGTTTGCCAACATTCCAATATTATCCTAGCAACCAAAGGATCAAGTTCCTTGGAGATGTCTAGGCGCCGATTCTGGAAACCCACGGCACCCACAACTTGCATCGGGTTCATCCCACTCCAAGGCAACTTAAGTGTAGCAAGCTCCCATAATATCACTCCAAAGCTATATACATCACATCTGATGTCCAACAAGAACAAGATTTAACTCAGTCATTGTCAATAAGGGCATTTTTTATTAGGACTAGTGCGGTTCATCTATCTTGGACCGGTTCTCACTCGAAGCATTTAATCATATCTTCAATTGCAAGAAGAAAGCTAACATTATAAGTGCAATATTTTGGCACAAATATAAGGTATGAACATTTGTTTTAAGACCGGAGAGAGGGGGGGGGGGGGGGGGGGGTGAGTGTGATTGGTTTTACAGATATATACCAGGCAACTAGAACACAGGTGAATTCATAGGAGAAAGAAATGCAATCAAGCAAGGCACTCACTTCTCATTCGATGGTTCATTTCGAAGCACTTCAGGAGCCATCCATTCAGGCTATTACAACAAAGAGTGTCTTTGTTAGAGTAAGATAACATACATACTAAAACAAAATTTAAAAAAAAAAAAAAAAAAGGTTTAACTTTTAATAGTCAGGTTCAATGCTCTTACAGTTCCAGCAGTTGATTTAGATGACAAAAATGTATTATGCTTCAGCCTTGACAATCCAAAATCACAAACCTGCAGTGACAAATTCTTGTTACCAAAGTGGGAGAAGAAAGGACATGCCAGAGAAGGATTTTGATTTATTATTCACAAATCTATTAACTCCCTAGAAGAAACCTGCATGCATATAGTTACACGGAGTTATCTTTACCACACTCAATTTCCTCTTTGTCCTTAATATAGAGAATGTAAAGTATGGATAACATACAGCCTTGTAAACAGAAAAAATATTTTCAGTATAAAATATAGATTCCTAACAAACATTTCAAGGTAGTACCTAAATGAAGAAATTTCATTACTAAAAAAAATGCAAAAGCTGTTACTTTCTAAGGCAGGTAGGTCACAAGATAGTTCAACTCCACTAACATTTTTTTCATGGTAAAGCTCATCATGGCCGCGTTGTACATATGATGCAAATAGATTGTGATGAAGATATGACTGCATCACAAAATGCCAACCAAAATTTCAACTGAAAAGGCAACTCATTGAAATTTCCAAATTACCTTCACATTCCAATTCTTGTCAACTAGTAAATTAGGCGACTTTAAATCACGATGCACAATTGTTGGTGTGCTTGTATGCAAGCAATTCATGCCCCTCGCCTGCGAACGAGATGATTGTCAAAGGTATACTTCTATGGACTCCAAAATAATGGAAAGTGAAAGACCCATACCACATCAAGTGCCATTTTTATTCTACGCTTTTCGTCAATCTGACAATTGGGACGATGAAGTATCCGGTACAAGCTTCCTCTACAAAGCAGGAAAAAAAAAAAAAAAAATCACATATAATTACTTTCTACCATAATGCAAATAAATGAATAATTTGTAATCTCATAGACCACCTCACCCCACCCCCTTGGGGTCCCCCAATACAGATAACAACACATGGAAGTTTAGCTGGTCAAAAGCATGTAAAATGTTTGAATTAAGATGAATAACTCAAGATGCCAACAAAGCAAGAATACATAGAATTATTCACAAAATTTTATAGGCAAACTTTTTGGGACGGAGATATACAGTCGGTCATTTCAGAATTTATATTTCAAATTATCCAAAACAAATCTAAATTATAACCTCCCCCTCTCCTCTTTCTCTCTTCTTTTCTCTCCTAGTTGACCTAACCTAAATAACAATCAAGTAAGATACCGGGATTCTTAGAACTTTCTTTTCAATCCAACCATCAGCAGAAAATTCTATTCCCATTTCTCCCAATGTTAATATAGGTCACAATATTAAGTGTTTAAAACCGCATGAAATACAGAACCAAACTCCAGATAAATTACAATCTCTAGCCAGGGGTTTATTAAGAAAAACAAGCTGTATAAACACTCCTAATTTGGAAAAGATTCCAATATTATTCTAACACATCTTTCTTTATACTACCAAAAAGTTAAAGTCACTCCCTCACAATCAACAAAAACCATAACCCATTATCTTCTATCACATCTACCTTTTTAATAATAAAATATTCCATTATCGCTTGTCACACCCACTTTCCTATTATATACTCCTTCTCTGTTACATGGACTCGCCAATAATCATCACACACCCGTGTTGACACGACACGACACGACACCGACATGGGTATGAAAATTCGGCTCCGACACGGCAAAATGCACTCAGCCACTCCTAGTTGTAAACCCTAGATTGTTAAATTAGGTCATCTATTTATCAGGGCTTTTTGTCACACATGTGAGGCGACTACCATAGCCTTATGCTCATCCTTGCCGGTTGGTTGGGACTCCAACTTGGGAGGTGGTCGAAGAGAAACCAGAAAGAAAAAAAAAATAAAGAAGAAAAGAAATATTGGACAGTACTAAGTAGCAAATACAAAGACTAGACACTTGAGAGTGAAAGGTGGGGAAGGTGGGTGAAGAGATGACGTGTTAAGTATCAAAAAGTAAAGATTTTTTACCTACTTACAATATATATATAATTTTTTTTTTTATCCTCAAATTTTAATTTAGATTTTTTTTTTTTTTTTTTTTTTTTTTTTTTTGTTATGCAGACTTGACTAGTGGACAATGCTTGTATTTTTTATAATAGTGATTTTTTTTAAAGAAGTAATTTTTAATATATCTAAAAGTTTTTAAAAAAAACTTTATTAAGTAGATTTTCTTAGCATTAAAAGATTGTAATTATAAATTTTAATAAATTAATTGTCGTGTCCCTATACTTGTGTCCAAAACTCGTACCGAGTCCCCGTGTCTTGAAATTTCGAGATTGACATATCGGACACTCGAATCCGTACCCGTGTCGAATCCTTCTATCCGAGTCCATGTAGCATAATAATCCTTTTTTCATCAGTTTCTAATAAATAGCAACACTTTCCTTTTTCATCCATTTTTGATCAATTGCAAAACTTCTTTATTTGTTAAGGGCCCACTATTATTTCTTTCTCCCGCTAATCCCATTTTCACTACTTTGACATTATCTCTCTCCTACTACCAACTACATATACCCCCACCATCAATACTTTATAGTTTATACCAGAAAATCCTCACTTTGGTTCCCCACCCTATGCTTTTTCTTAAACTACGTGTCAAGTCTAGTGGAGGAGTAATTAATAGCATCTAAACAACTAATCATATATAACTCCATGCCTAAAAAAGTGTTCAAACTATTCTTGGAAGGAGGACGTATCTTGATAGTTATCAACGGCTTTCCTGACTCAAAGAGATAAAAGGCAGAGTATCATTCAAAAAAAAAACTTCGAAAGTTTTATAAAATTAGCTTTAGAATTTACTAAGGTCATGATGTACAAAAGGATGACAAAACCTAATTACTCCTTCCGTTCCTTTGAATTCTTCCCTACTTTACTTCTTCCCTTTTCTAGCAAAGATTATTTTATCTTTTGCCCTCCCAACCCCCCCCCCCCCCCCACCCAACCCACCACATGAGTCCACCATTGGTAATATTCATGTCTTTTAATGACTTTCTATGTACTATCCAATAAGTAAAAAAAGGATCCACTTTCCTATATCTCAAGGAAGAACTCCAAGAACCGGAAAGAAAATATTATCAGAGCATATATAATTATTGTATATGTAACAAAGCCCATTCCCTTTTTAGGGACAATATTTATAAAACTCATATACTCAAACAAATCCATTAAAGTTACCCGATTAATGTTCGAGTTCAGCAGGTGAAGTAATTCCATAATTCAGGTATTTTATCATTTCGTTTGACCTTTGCTAATTGTAACCAATTAACCAAAGACAGCAAGGGATATACTATATCAAATCATAAAATGTCATTTGTATGCTTTGGGGTGATTTTACCTCTTTTTAAAAATCAACTGGCATAAATCATCATTAGAGATATTCTGAAATTTGTTTTCTACATACTATGTTAAGAAAACTAACAAAATATGTAATAATAAAAAAATTTATGGAAGGAGTTAAAGTTAATTATAAATAAACACATATTCCTTAAAACTGGCAGGAGTTAAAGTTAATTATTAATAAACACAGATTCTTTAAAACTGTTCAAACTGACATTCCCCTGTTTCAAACTGTTTCTGAAATGACATTCCCCTGTTTCAAACTATTTCTGTAAACTGCCATCTTTTTGTTTTGACTTCTGTTTCCTTTCATTTGGTTTCCAAGCTGTATTGTTTCCTAGTAAGATAACCTTTCATAATGCCACCCATGTAAACAGAGAAAAAAGAGCAATACCTTGGAAGAAATTCAGACACAATTGACAGGTGCGGTGGGCGAGTAACGGCGCCCATAAATAAGACAACGTTGGGATGGCGTAATCTGCGCATTATACGGACCTGTAATTGATGGGTAATGCAAAGGAATCAATTCACTGCCAATTACACAAATATTTATGAAACGCTCGTGATTAGCTTTAGAAATACAGCCGCAAATCTATAAGTTTGACATAAACACATAATATGAACAAGCAACAAAATTATGTAATGCATCTGAGCATTATCTTACATGAAAAATAATTAAATATTTCAACTCCAATTGTCCAAAGTTCAGATAATGACAGCTTTTTACTAGTATTATTACTGGAAAAAAATTTCCTTGCTCCCATATTTTTATGTTTTTATATGGTGAACGATCATAGTAGAAAAGAAAGTAAAAAATAAAGATGATATTTCGAGCAGGTAGATGTAATACTTGATTTTATACAAAAGTAGCATTGCACTCACCTCTCTTTTAAACTCTGCTAAGGCAGCCCCAGAGAAATCCTGGTCCAAGAATTTCTTGACAGCAACTTCCTGCAGTGTAAAAAGTGCCATGAAAACTTTTAAGTTCTTGGATTTCTCTGACAAAATATTAAAGATGCATCCCAACTGCAACAAAGAAAGGACTACAGACCAACGCCATCATCATATTAAGGCAAGACAATTAGCGTGAAAAGCATAAAATATGTTTACACAAATCACCTGCTCATCCGTAGCATAAAGTTTCAACAATAGATCACACTTACAAGTTACAACTACTATCAGATTGACTTGAAAATAAAATTAACATAGCAAATTAGTAACATTCAACCCTAACACTTGAGTCGATTTAACCCAAACTCAACAAAAAAAACGCATTAACACATTCACCCATTAATTTATGGAAACATTGATACAACCAAAAACCCCCAAATCTGGGTAATTCTTGGAGAATCACAATTATGCATCCGTTTAACACTATTGAACCCAAACTAACACCATTAGTCATGCTTGAGTAACTTGATAAAGTGGCAAAAGATGTTACGGAGTACTTTCTTAACAAGGGGGAAAAACATTGTTAATCAAAAATATAGATAAATAATGGTCAAATAAGCTAAGATAACCCTTTCCTTCATCCTTTCCATCTCCTTTACCTCAAATTGAAGCACTCTAAATTCTTTAAACAAACAACACAAACTTCTCCCCTTCTCTTAAAATTTCAAAAGATTATTTGTTCCCCTCACCAACTTTGATTTTTCAAGGCACCTCAAAAAAAAAAAAAAGGCTTGACAAACAAAACAACCAATGACTTGCCTCATTTTTTTAAGAAGACAAGGTAGCTAAATTATTACATTGCCAACAAAGTCAATTTGTGTTATTAGAGACATACTACGAGAAAGGGTGTGGGAGATTTTTGGCTTCTTTTTAAATTTATCTTAAAACAATAATTAGCCACATCATCAAAAGTACTAATGACATAACTGATGCTTATACTCAGTTTTATTGTTTTTTTGGGAGACCAATACTAGATGTGCCTACTCGAGCTTGGGTGAAAGTTCAATTAAATAAGGATTTAGATTTTGTGACCAAAAAAACCTCAAAATCTCTTAGTAGCTTTGGGATTGAGGTGGGTATACTGAAAAAAGACGAGATACTAATTTAAAGATCACATTTGGTTCAATTATTCATTTTAGTGGTGTGTGAATATTAGTCACTTTACTCACATAATTACAGCTTCAACGCAAATTATATGTACAATATCGATTATCTAGTAATATTACAGCAATATTTTTGGGGGATGGGAAGACCAAAGGTGACATTCATAATGTAAAAACTAAAGAAAACAAATACAGTATCATAAAGAATAAAATGTCTTCATTCATGTATGTCCTAATGCAGTATTACACATGTACACATTCATAATTTTCAGAAGCTAAATTGCTATCAACTTTTTTTTAGAGAAAAAATAGTCTCATCAAACGAAATTAAGTATTAATTATAAAGAATACTTAACAACTACACAGCAAATTCATTCAGCATTTTAATTAAGGCAAAAAAAAAAAAAAAAAAAAAAAAAAAAAAAAAAAAAAAAACACACACACACACACGAGTAGACACTAGGCAACATCATTTGAAAAAAAATAACAAAAGTCAACACCTTTTCCTTACTGATGTGACAATATAGAACATACCGTGCCATTCCAGTCTGCATGGTAGACTTCCCCATATGAACCTATTGTCCAGCATAAGCAAAGAACAAATCAAACAATGGAATGAAAAAGAATAACTCAAGGAAGAGCATTCCACTAAAACAAAAAATGAGAAAACGAAGGCAATCAACCTATAGAACTCTAGGTTTAAAAATTTCCTTCAACTTAATCTAGTGATTCTAGCCAGGTATAGTAGAAAGAGATGCATCTTCTCCAACCAAATAACTGCTACCACTTACCTGGAGAATTAAGGCCTAAACATAAATTTCAGCTAACAGATAACCGCCAAAGTCAAGAAAAGGAAAGATGTTGGCAGAGAACAAATAAGACTAAGCTAACCCATACAAACACAAACGATATCTTAGATGAGCATGTAACCCAATATAAAAAATTGTTTAAAGAGCACTATCCTCAACTATATCATGATATAAATACTACGTAATAAAAGTTTATACCTAACCCAATCCTTTCACCTATAACAAGGTCCTCCCACAGAATTTCACATTCACCCACATCATCAAGCACTTGATCAACTGCCTTTCCATCAGAATCCACTGGTCTCAGACTAGAATCATTTAATATATATCCTGTTCCTATAAATCCCTCAGTTGTGCACTTGGCACCACCAGTACCAACTCTCTTGCATTCCTTTCCCTGACCAAGCATGTCACCAGATGAGGTTGCTTCCTTCAAGGAATCTTTCGTTTGGGAGGCAATCCCAATTTCCACTGGAAGAGGTTTATCATTCTGATCATTCCTTGGTGCAGCAGTTGTAGCAACATTAACAGAACTGCCAACATTGACATTTACACCATTCAGAATTGAACTCTCCAACTGAGAGCCATTTTGATAAAAAATTTCAGCAGCTAATGTGCTCGATGTAGTTGCTGGTGCCATTCTGGAATCCTTGTTTCCATGATTACTTCTTGGAAGAAGACTGTCAACTAAATCACGGTCTTTATTCCTGGGAACATAGTTCACAGCCTGATGGTTTTTCCACATCATGGGAGAAGGTGGTTTTCTGGAGATAGCATCATTCCTAAATCTCTGGGACTCATCAATTTCATATTTGGGTTTGTTTTGCGGTGCAGCTTGCCCAGAAACTCGTAAATGGAATGGATTAAGTTCCGCAAAAAGATTTCTTGAGTCATCAGCATTGCCTTGATTATAGGGTACAACATTAACATTCATCCTAGAACCATCACCAACTGCAAGGGCTCCACGATGTGGTTTGAACAAAGACGCCCCCACTGCTGACGTTGACGGCAAATCTAATTGACTGTTTGGGTTTGGTTGGCTGGAGGCTCTAGAAGGGCCAGCACCCATGTCATTGCTGGTGCTTGATGAAAAAGGTAATGATTCTGTCTTTCCAAAGACTGAATTCCGACTAAATTGAGAATTATTGTCAACAGGAGAGCCCCCACTTGATCCTGCATTAATGGGCTTCGGTCTGGCACAAGGTAATTCAGAGTCATTTGATGGCTGGACAGAGGGGATCTTATTTAGTTTGTGGTTGTACACTGGAACAGAAGAATCCTTCCCACTTAATACATCAGCAGGTATAAGTGTTCCTGGGGCTGCCATGAGATCAACCAAAAATTCCCTGTGTAATTTATCAGATAGTTAAATGGGAAAAGGCGGAGACACAAGAGCTACTATGCATTGCCATCAGTCAATTATATGTTTTTTATTTTTTTTTTTAAAAAAAAGGCTAGAAGCTGCTCCACTAACAATAAAGAATGTCCAAGTCAAACCGAATGTTTTTAGGAATTAAAGAACCTTTTCTAAGAGTACTTACAATACAAATTCAACTTCTGCTCCTGTCCTCTACCATCCCTCACATAAACTACCCACGTGACTCCAATGATCCCAATATTACCCTTTTTCCTTGATGACCCCGCAAAAGCAAGTGGGAAAAATAAACCATGGAGAGAATAGTAAGCTGACGTAGCTACTTAAAGTGCACTTGTTAAAAAAAAATGCAGCTACTTAAAGAGCTATAAGCTCAATTTAAAGAAGCTTGAGATTTCTGTCAATTAATCTTTGACCTTGATTAAAAACGAGACTGAATGCAACAATGTTTAATCTTTTTCTTTCCTTTTTTTTTTTTTTTTTTTTTGGGGGGGGGGGGGGGGGGTGCTCACAGCTGACAAACAATAAGCTTTTGAACCATAACTCTAATATATAAACACATAGATTACAGAATTTATAATTCCCTTTCACTCGATATATATTCTTCAGCTATTTTCTAAAAGAGAAAGGAGGTCATGGAGCTAGAAAGCTTAATTTGTCACTAAATGAAGTCAGCAAGTTCATAGAATAACATATCAAAGTATTAGAACCCAAGAAGATCATGTGTTTACAATGCATATGTAGGAGTATTTTGATATATGGAAAAAATGATTGCATCAACAGCATACTAATAATTACCTATCGTCAGCCATCTTTATTAAGTTGATCGCATCATCTTCAATGCCAGTGTAATGACTTCCCTTCACGAGTCTACATTTTATACCCACATTATCGGCTAAAACCTACAAGTTAGGAAGTGTACAAGGCAATTAAATTGAGTAAACATATATATACGTCCCAATTGAATGCTGATGGAGCATTGCTTTCTCTGCACTCAACATCAAAAGGGAAGGATGTCTTTGCTGAGTTGACATCAAGTTTATGAAATAGGGCTCCTTATATTTTATGTCTAGTCCTTATGTTTTGGGAGATACCGCCTTTACCTTGGTTTGCATAAGTTCATGTACAGGTTTACTGTCTATTGCATCAAAGACGATTGTACTAGGTTTAAATAAATAGATCACCCAGGTTAATCTAACATGGTGCAATAAAATCAAAATAACACATTGAATAACATCAAGAAGTAAGTAATTTGTAATCCATTCACTAACCTTAAAGAGCAAAGCCCGATGGCGTGACAAGCCAACCCTTACAGAGCCAATGGGAAAAACACTTGTATGAAGAGATGTTCTAAGTTCTGTGCTGATCTCCATCCACTTTGCCAACACAATTCCTGCATCCCTAACCGGTCCTCCCATGTGTTCTGTCACAAGTTCAGCGACCCTTTGAACCAGAGTGCCAACCTCGGATGCAGGACAGTCTAGTGCAAAACAATGTGCAATTTGCTCCAACTCCACAAGTGTTGGATCAATTGTTCTATTGACTATTACAGCTTCAAATCCGGAATCACCAGCATTTGTTTCAAGGTCTACAAGAGATGGCATCTTTCCTTGGACTGTTGGATCCACTGAAATACCAAATATATCATAGAAACCATCGACCACCTTCTCCTCATAATCAAGTACATTGTAATCCTGGTAAAGCAAAATTTCAATTTCAGCACACCAAAAACAGCAGCATATATTGTCATCACAGGGAAAATAAACAAAATCTCACCATTAAGCACTAATTAGAAGCAAATAATCATATCTATTGTTATTTAAGCAACTAAGCAAGAGTTATAAACTAATAGGCTTCCTTCACGTGCTTGAATTTCCTTGAATAAAAAAGGTGATTCAAATTTGCCTACTACCCAGCCCAAAACACTTACCTTTACCCTTTTACTAGAATAAATCCGACAATGGGAACTATATAGCTCCTCCTTTGGATACCAAAGATAATAACCAATGTTACCATCATAAGGTGCCCAAAAAAATATAATACATTCAATTTTAAGGTGATTTACTAGAGTATTTCTCAAGCAACCCCTCTTCAACTCACTAGCATGACCAAAGATGGCAGGGGGCAGGAGGATAGAGGATGAAGAAGCATGGAGGTTTTGAGTGAAGTATCACAAAGAGTTTATGGTCAAAATACATAAGTTCTTAGCTATGAAGGAGCAATGTGATAACCAGCGTCCCTAAATAAATTGAAACTAGAAACACTATGTTCATTAGGTCCACGAATACAAATCGCAACTTTAAACGTAAAACGAGTTACTACCCAAGGTATAGTTTAGGGTTGAAACTAAACATCTCATCTCATCTCAATCATAGTCCCAAGAAAAATATTCAGTAGGCATTGAAGATTTATCTTCCTAAATGTAATAAAGTCTAATGCTTGCCAATTACAAACAAATTGGCAAAACTAATAATACTCCCCAGGTCATTTTAGCAAACCCTTATAAGCATTTCCTTCCTGTACCGCAATCTTTGCTAATGAGAAGGTCCATCACTCCACCAGTTCACTCCTATATTCCAATAGACCGATAAATTCAATTAATTCGATATTCTACTCAAACTAACTTCCCCCGATTTCAGCAGCAGCAAGCCAGCAACAGCAACATGATAACACTAATTAACATCCACAAGGTCAAAACAAAGTTCATTCCAACAACAAATTACACAAATTAAAACAGCAAGTTCCTACATTTCATCATCAATTAACAAATTCCACAATCAAAATTTCCCCAAATTAAATTAATCAAATTCAAAACTCACCCAAAACCGCCGCGACAAAGCCTCACCAGAATCCTCCTTATCTCGGCCATTATCAATAGAATTCGACCTCCCCAAACTCAACAGAGTAGCAGCACGGATCTGATCATTCTCCGGATCATCTCGAAACTCCGAATTGGAAGCACTAATCGCCAAAGCAAGCTGCATCTGAAATTCCTCCTCAGACGAAAAATAATCACCTTGCCGAAGATGATCATTCTTCATCGGCGGCAAGTTTCCGGCACCGGAAACCTGCGAATTGCCTTGATCGGTGATTACAGACTGCGATTGCACCGCCATCGAAGACGACGAAGAAGTAGAAGGTTGAGATTGAGATTGCGAAGTAGAAGACGAAGATGAAGTTGAAGATGAAGAAGGAGGAATTAGGGTTTCATTGTTAGTACGATTAAGGTCATGACTTTTGTGAAGCTTCTTGAAAATGTGCTTCATTTTTGCTGATGTTTGTTCGTTCTTCGTTCGTTCTTTGGTGATGTTAATGAAGTTTTTATTACTTCGCTAATAAGAATGAGTTTGTGTGTGTGTTGTGTTATATAGTGTGTGGAAATGCTAGATTTTGGCGATAGAGGAGAGAGAAAGTGTCAAGGAAGAAGTGTTTTTTTGTTTTATGAGAAAGTGTGAAGAAGGTGAGTTTATTAACTTTGTTTGAGATTTTATCGCTTTTTGATGACACGGTTGATGAAAAATATATTTATAAATTAATACAACATAAAAGAGTGATTTGAAATAATGTACGTATCAAGTTAATAACATTGGTCTTTTAGAGTTAAAGGATTTGACATGAATAGAAAAGAAAGGAAATAGTTTTTATTAAGTTATGACTATATTTGATTTCATAATTGACATGAGAGTTGATAGGAAATGAAAGTCCATTTACCAATTATTTACTTTCCTATCCTTCCGAATTTGAGTGAAAAATGAAAATTTAAAGATGTAGAGCTAAAAAACAAATATTTTCATTAAACACTTTCAAAAATGAAAAAAAAAATATCAAGTACATTACCACGAGTTTTCACTAACTTTATTGGATTTTTACCCATATACCAGAACTTGGTATACCAGCATGAACTACATATAACAAATAATACCCAGGAGGTGCAATATTTTTTGTTGAAGGTCCCATAACTCCTACATTAAACATCCCTAATGAAACTTGAGAAATCCTTAACATTCTCAAAACCACCATCCTTTGATTCATAGCTAGTGAGTGTGTTGTAAACGATGGTGCAATAATGTTAACATACACAACATCGTTGGATTGGTATTGTAGCACATTGAATGTGATTGTAAAAGGTTGTTCGTAGCCAACTACTTGATCACCGTATATAATATTAGGTCTCATAGGTGCATGTTCCGCTGACAAATAAGGTGGTGAATATGCTTCTATGCTTAAATCCGTTGGAAATTCCACATTGGTGAAGTTATAGTAAACATGTGGGTTGCTTCCTCCTACTAAAACTCGTCCATCTGTTAATAGAATGGCCGCGGAATGGTACATCCTAGGCCTTGGTGATGGACTCATGACGAAAAATCTATGTTCAATTTCATTGTTTGGACGATAAATCAATGGAGTAGTGACTGGATTTGCGGCATTCTCCCATCCAGCAGTGCCTAATTCAGCGCCATTTACAATGAGAATATCACCAGTTGGAAGTAGTAACATGTCCCCCATAACACGCGCCATTGGCATGTCCTCCATATTCCAACTAGGGTTCGCATCAGTGACTATTAAGCGTGCACAATTGTTGTTTGCGCGTACAAATGACCTATTTGACATTGCTTGTGTGAATGCCCCGTGATGTGAGCCACCACATATCATGATCTCAACTTCACCGGGTTTATTCTCATCTATAGGTAAGAGTACTGAAGAGCCTGAGCTAGGATAGTTGCGAGGATCTCCATCGAGAATGGGAGGGAACTCCTTAACTAGTTTATTTTGAATATAGTCAAATGATATAGCGCGAGTGTTGGCAAAGATGAATAAATCACCATTTGGTAATAGGTGCACAAAAGGGTACAAGTTGTTTTCCTCATCATCATGAGTCTCCAAAAGGAAATCAAGCCAAAACGTCAAGGAGGAAGATGAAAATGTATTAGATGTTCTAGGAAAGAACTCATAATTGAAAACTCTTCTACCACCAATTACTATAACACGACCATCAGGCAAAATTTGATTAGTTGCATACCATCTACGCTCCGATAAATAACTAGGGTATTCATTCCAATCACAATCATCTGATCCACAAGGTGTAATTGTACGTACCGCACGATCACCATCGTTATACCCACCAGTTTGAACCAGGGTTCCATCGGGAAGGACAGAGCCCGAAGAGCACCAAGTGTCGGTGTTGACCATCAATGGACGGTAGGAATTAGTAGCAATATCGTATAACACTGAGTGTGCTGTGCAATCCATTTGAAGGACAATGTCAGAGGGGTCATGGCGACACCGTCCATAAGGGAGGGAGATATTAGAAGGGCCAAAATCAGTTCTATCAAACATTACAACCTTATTGTTGCGCAAAAGTTGCATGTGCATGGCTGATATGCCGATGTTTTCATGCAAGACTTGCCACTCGCCTAGACTTTGCAGGTTTGATAAGGAGCTTTGGCATTTCGCCGGAGAAAAAGAGGCAATAGCCAAGGATAGCAGAAGAAACAAGATGAACATGATGATGGATAGTTGATCGCACAATGTAAGTAATTGAATGTTTGGAAGTCTCTAGTTGAAGAAGTTGGTAGGAAAAAGTTGGAAAATTAGTATGAAAATTAAAAGAATGAATAAATTGTGATCCCTCTATAAACATCACCTCTGAAGGGCGCTAAATCCTTGGATTAAGCTGCTTTGAAGGATAGAGGTAAAGATTGCACCTAATTCAAAGAATATGGTATCAATAAACCTGCTTATTTACATACCAACATTTCTTTTAATTATCCCCCAAAATATAATCAAGGAACAACCACCCTTCAACAGCAGTTTTTTTTTTTTTATTATTTTTTTTTTTTATTTTGATAGTAGCAACTAGCAAGAGTTATTATACTCGTATTACCTATTTCTCAAAAAAAAAAAAAAAAATAAATAAATAAATAAAAAAAATAATAAAAAATCGTATTACCTAAAATACAAATATAGGCTTTTGGTTCAACCAGCAAGAACAAGCCATCCAGCACTTTGTACTACCTTATTATAATAATACCATAGGTGGTACCACCGGATGCTTAATAAACGAATTTTATGCCGCTTGAATGTTTGATGGTAGAATAGGCCAGACCGATACGTGTCACACTGGAGTGCTGTGGCCTGACCATCTCAACTCTTCAGACATAAGAAGCCAGAATTGTGTGGTTGTAAGACCTGTAACCAGCCATAAACCCCAACACCCAAGAAATGATATTTGAATGCAATAGATCAGTTTTTTAAGGAAACCAAAACCCATTTATTACCAGCAGGTACTACCAGAGATTGAAGCCGCAAAATTTTCACAGCAAAATTATAGTAAAATATTTGTTGAAATTACACAAGCACTTTCATTTAAACTCAATTATGTTTCAATATCATATATATCACTTCTCAAATAAACTACATTCCTCAACATGTGTGTGTCATGCAAAATACACTGTATTGTGAAAAACTAGTGGATATAATTGGATAAAAGAAAAAGAAAAACCAATGCTTGGGGCTTAGGATAAGATCATTAGGTCCCAAGCTACTTGTTTCGACCTTTACTCTTCCTTGAAACTTTAACCCATCCATCTTCAGCTTCTTCCATCTGCTGGTGTATGCCATTGTTTTTCTGTATTTCTGTGGGATTAGTACTTGGCAAGGACTCCGGTGTATCTACCATCATATTTGATTCCTCTTCATTCCCCATGCTCTCATCACCTTCCTCATCACTGTCACTTGCATCCTGTGACATGGCAATTAGCACTTCGACATGTGCGCATAAAAGTAAAACACTTCTGATATCACAGTTCCTAGAATCCTAGATAATTATAATGGTAGCTAATACAAGTTCTTTGACCGAAAATTATAAGCTTCTGGAAATATACAGGATGAAACATAATTGGGCAAAGATATTGATGAAAAAAAAAAAGAGAACTGCAATGAGACAATGTAAGAATAATAGTGAAAAACAGTCCAGGAGACCAGGAGAAAAAGGCAAAAGTCAAAAGTCAGAACACTTCATTTTGTAATCATCTCCTCCCTGATTGATAGCAAATGGTCCTAGAGCAGTTGTGTGAGTGACAACAGTGAGTCAGTGACAAGCAGATGTGGTATTGAATTGGCTATGATTTTGGGTGGGTGTTGACTAATATAGTGCCCGTGTAGACAGTTTTTATTATCTCCAGGCTCCAGGTAAGATTATGCTTGATGTATGGAATGCAAAATTTTCTTTTCAAATGAAAGAGTTAATTGATCTTGTTTGATTCCATTTTATACCCAAAATCAGTGAGCCAAACACCTTCAAAAGCATGTATCTTGTTCAAGATGATGTCAAAGGGAAAATTACAATTTTCAAGATGATGCTGTAAAACATAGTTCAGTTTACTAAATACTTGGAAACACCTTAATAAATATTGGGAAGTTTGGAAACATTGTCAAGTTGCCCAACTTCAAACCAGTAGCCACGATACACTTGTATAAATACTTGTTCAAAGTCGAAAGAATATTCCTGCAGTAGCGAAAGAGAAATAAAGTTTTCGAGGATCTGCCTAGAACTATTTGTCTTCGTATTTTGTTACTTACTAAATCTTAACTTCAAACTTTCTGCACTATTAAAGGAGCACTTTACAAATTAGAAGCAGACCTAGCGCGGCCACGCCCGAGTAATCTTTGCTATATCATTTAGATAAAGCTATAGTATGTTCAAATCTTGGCCCCTCCAATATTTTTGGCCAATATCCAATACTATACAAAAACATCATTATTCATGCGAATGTTCAAAATATCACGCCAACTGCCAAGTACCAATCCATATGCACAGAATACAAACCACAAACAACAATGCATTACCCAGATTCCTAAATTCTCTCATGAATGTATTTGTTGCAGTCATCTAGATACTCACTAACACAGAATAAACAATAGAAGATATCAATTACCTGTTCTACACGAGGAACAGTCAGCGGTTTCGATTGCTTCAACTTCTGAATTGATTGATAGTTGCCTACCAAACATTCTTCATACATAGCCATCAACTGATCCGCTACCTACACAATAAAGCCATAACTTCTGATAACAAATCTTAAGCATTTCAATTCGACTCATCCAATTTAGCATGACAATTATGCATGTAACTTAATTGTAAACTTGAAAAAATAATTGAAATGTATTCTATTTTGCAATGAAGCAATCACCTCTGGCACATCGTCTTCTGCATCTGTATTAAAAGAATCCAAACCATCCTCTAGCAAATCTTCTAATTCGTCTATGTAAACGGGTTCTGAGTACAACAGGAAAAGAAAAAAAAAACATCAAAAACAATACAAATAAATATATAATCCAAACATCAGAAATTCAGAATCATCAAAAAATTGTCAATTTATAACATTAATAAAATCAATTAAACAAGTGCAAATCTCTCTAAATTACTCAACAAAAAACAAAAAAAAACTCAAATTTTAAATTAATCAAGTACTTATAATCTAAATTAAAAGAAAAGCATAACCAAATTCCCAATAAACCAACCATAGATTGATGTTGTTCATATTAATCAGTGATTAAAGTTACCACTTTCAAATTTTTACTTAATTTAGAAATTAAAACGGAAAATTGAAGGAACAAACCTCTGCGATTAGGTTTATGGAAGAAATTGAAGATTTGAGAGTAGAAATCAAGAGCTTTTTGGTGAGAATGAGGGCCTCCCCACTCATTTTGTACAGCCATTTGAAGAGTCCACCATTTGGAGAGAACCAGTGATATTCCTTCTTGAAAGTGTTGAACTGAATCCGCTGGTAACGTCTTAATCTCCGCCATTTTCACTTTGGTGAGCTCTCGATTGATGAAGATGAGAAAGAAGAAGGTTAAACCCTAGAATTTGGATGGATTGATTGATGATTTTACTAAACCCTAACGATTTGATTTTCAATTATTTCCTTTTTTATTGGGGAGGTTGTTGGTCGGATTTCCTTATGGGCTTTGATGTAGTGTGTTGTGTGTACATGTCCTGTGGCCCAAATGAGAGTAAGTACAAAGTTATGGAAATGTCCAGACGGTGGTTGTAATTTTACATTCTCTCATATTCTTTGTTGGAAATGCTTATCAGTTATGTGCAAAGTATATAGGAGAATGTGAATTAAGTTGGGTATGAGTCCAGCCGATAAAGGCGATAACAAACCAACAGACCATGATGGCATGGTTCGATTGGACATGAGTTTGCCTTTAGCCCACCATGGCATGAATGACACGTACCCAAACCATGATGGCATCATTTTCAAATCTTGAAATGATCTAAACCGGTTGACTCACATGTCACAATACAACCTTATCGGGCTATTCATGCATGATGCATGTGTGCCCTTGAGATCAACATGAACTCGTTTAGACATGACTTTTCATAGTCCACATTAGACCTGGCAATCGGATCATTCGGGTCGAGTCAATTCCGGTCGGGTTAAGTTTGGGTCAGCAAATGTTCGGGTCGATTCGGGTTTCGGGTCAAGTTCGGGTCGTGTCTATTCGGGTCGAGTCAATTCGGGTCTGGTCAATTTTTAGGATTAGTTTTCGAGTCAGGTCAATTTCGGGTCGAGTCAATTCAGGTCGGGTCATTCGGGTCAAGTTTGTGTTGGGTCACCAAAATAAATTCACTTTAAAAAAAAGTTGAAAAAATAAAGTAAAGTTAAAAAAATATAAAAAAATCATGAGTATCTATTACTTAGGAAAGAAAGAAGCCCTAAACTAAGTAATTCATCATTTCACCCTATTCACTTTAGGATTCGGGTCAATTAATTCGGGTTAAAATCGGGTCGGGTCACTTCGGGTCATCAGGTCATGTTCGGATCAACTCCATTTCGGGTCGGATTCGGGTTCGGGTCATTTTCGGGTCAATGGTTTCGGGTCAACTTTCGGGTTACGGATCGGGTCATTTGGGTCGGGCCAATCGGGTCAGGTCAGGATTGCCAGGTCTAGTCCACATCCTTGATCTATGCCAACTCTAAATGTGAGTGGGTGAGACAACATATGTTTGTAAATGATATACTCCCTCCGTCCCATAATTTAGTTCATGTTTTTCTATTTTAGATATCCAAAATATTATTCCTGTTTTTATTTTTGGATAGTATGTAAAGTCCATTATACCCTCATTTTTTTTAATTTATTCATCGTATCTCCTAAATTACCCTTGAATTTTGCACATGCCTTATACTTTTTTCTACTTTTTCTTTCTAACTTTTGTCTATATTTGTATTTTTCACTTTTATTGATGTACTTTATTTACTTTTCCTCCTATTTCTTAAATACCGTGAAAAAACACAAACAAAAACTATATTATGGGACGGAAGGAGTATATGATATAAGACAATATTATAGTTTATAGGGAATCAAACTATAAAATTAGAAAGTTAAAAAATATTAAACGGTTTGACACAAGGCACACTATAAATTTTTTTTGACACTTTAAATATCATAGCATTAACTACTGAACTTGATGCTACATAGTACATACGTACGAATAGACAATACTATGGTTGGAACAATGATTGATTAAACTTGTTTCTATTGATTAAATTATGTAATTAGTGATTTTATTTGTAAACACTACTTCCTAAACCTAAATGTTCTTAACATGCAATATTTACACAAACTCTAACATTACATTATTAATACATCAAATTTCATACACCAACAATTATAAAATATATTATATATATATATATATATATATATATATATATATATATATATATATATATATATATATATATATATATATATATATATATATATATATATATATATATATATACCTCTCCGTGTTTAAATAAGTGAATAGTTTCCCTTGTGTTAATTGAGTTGAGCAACTCGTGATTAACTCGGTCACACCTTTATTCGAATTGTCTCGACTCAAACTCATAACCTTAACGAGCACGAATTGAGCAAAATATGACTTGACTGGATAAGCTCGTGAATAATTATGAAAATAAATATCAAAGTTAAAAAATAATTTGGTAATTAATTAATGATGAAATACTAATATATTGGCAATATTAGTTAAGATTGAACAAATGAAATCACATGTGGGATTTTTCTTTAAAAAAAATAATTAATATGGAATTTAATTAAATGATTGATGAAATACTAATGTAGAAAGTAATTTGGTACTCGTACCTCTTTAAAGATTTGCTCAAAAAAAGGAGTATCAACTAAAAAAGGTTATAAAAAGAAAAACTTAAGCCATGATTTGCTTAAGTCAAAAAGTCAATCATCACTTAAGTTATTTTTTTTTTATAACCTATTTCAGTTGTTACTCCTTGTTTTCAATGTGTAGTTGGTCACATTGTGTGGTCGAGATTATTTAATCAAGGGTTACTCAGTCGATTAGCACGTTTTCAATTGTATGTTACTCTGGTTTTTTGTCTAGATTATTCATCAATTGATTCTCTATGATACAATGGCTAGTGATTATTCAATTTGAGGTTTAGGATAGGAAAACCAGCAAAAAAACATAAGAAAGATACTACATGTTAAAAATGGGCATATCATTTTCTGGGCCTTAGGCGAAACCGTTTCTAAGGACGCTCTATGCTAAAATGTGAACACTATAATCGTTACATGTAACATGATAAGGGTGTGATAATTTTTTTTAGTTCATTTCAACACGTAAATAATTAAAAATGGTAAAACAAGTAAAGCTTATAAGCTTACCGTGAACATTTCTTGAAAAAAAAAACCTTACAATGAATAATGTAATCCAATTCACTTTGCTTTTAAAAAAAATGTAATCCAATTCACTACGCCTAATACCCAATTTATTCAAATCTTTCATATTCTACAATAGGAAGAAAATTCATCTATAAGACAAAGATAATCACAATTACTAAAAAAAAAAAATTACAATGTCCAAAATCAAAATTTTACTAGTAGAAAATATCAATTAAATTAGAGAGAATAAGAAAATGTGGAGTTTGAGTACGAATATTCAGATTTTCAATGGAAATTTAATGCTCTAGAATCAATGCAGTGTAATTACGGTATAAAAAAGGGTGAAATCTCCTTAAAAAAACAAAATACTGTTTCAATTAAAAACCCTTTAACCGAATATAATTAATATTTTTATGGGCCCTTCTAACCCTTGGGCTCTAGGCGGGTGCACTCCCCGCCTACTCTCAAGATCGGGATAGTGGTTGAAGATTATTTGTATTATGCCTAGTAATATTGATAATGTTTGTTGTAATGGTGCTCCTTTGATAATTTTGGAGATAAAATACACATCCTAAATTTTGAGGAGAGAAAAAATATTCAGTAAGTAGCTTAGTTTCATAATTTGTACGAGTAATAATCAAAGGAAGAAAATTTTATTATTTATCATATTGTCATCACTTACCTCTTGTATTCACGCCATCTAATTTTATCAAATCCAATAACTATAAGAAGAGTCTCATATTAAGAGAAGTTCTCATATTAAAGACGTTATCTATATAATTTCACGTAATTTACTAATATATATAAGTAGTTATATAATTTGTTTCATGTAGATTGAAATTCACTGATAAAAAAAAAATTCTAGATTTGTTCTTGCATAAGAGGTTACTAAATTAACTAAATTTTCAACTGAGTAACTTTCCATTTTTTTGTAATTAAGGTTGTGCAATTTGTGTCAGTCAAATTGTTGTGAGTATCGTAATCTATTGAATTTATTGTTATGCTTTCTTAACTTATACTTGTACACAAGTACTAATAGTTAACTACATTTTGTTTCAATTTATTTTTGATAAGTTTAGACATAAAAAGCAAATATCAAACCAGAAGCAACCAAATGTTACAGTCTTGAGCGTTCGCATTGTAATGACGACACACTTGTACTCTGTTATTTTTAATTTTTATAAACTCAATTTCAATGGTTCGATTTTCAACAATTTAGTAGTTATAAGGAATATCATTAGATAATTCGTAGTATTATATTTGGAGCACAAACATGATATATTCAAACTCTTTTTATAGACATTATTCTCACTCTCAAATAAGAGATAGAACGATACATCTGATCAATCTCATAACAATTTGGGCATATTAACATGGATATGTACTCTCTTTCTACGAGTAGTTAACTTGATAATCGAAGCATTCAACTTATTTAAAGAAGGAGATCGAGCAGAAAAATAAACGGTTAATGTTGATTATTAAATTAGCGATACTTTATAAGTATGAAAAGCATTCAACTTATTTACAGAGAGAGATCGAGCAGAAAAATAAACGGTTAATGTTGATTATTAAATTAGCATACTTTATAAATATGAAAATTATACGTGCAATAATTTTTCTTTATTTCAGATTCATTTTTATATGTATACACGGATATTTTTTTGTTCATTTAAGATTTTTTTAGCTGAGGAGAAAAAAAAAAAAAAAACTAATCTTAGTTCTCAATAACGAGATTAAGGCCCTGTTCTTTTGAGCTTCTGGGCAGAGCAGAGCAGAGCAGAGCAGAGCAGAGCAGATTTCAGCAAAGCAGAGCAGAGCAGAGCAGATTGAAGCAGAGCAAAGCAGAGCAGATTTCATTGTTATTATTATTATTATTTTTATTATCATTATTATTATTATTATTATTATTATTACTAATATTGTTATTATTATTATTATTATTATTATTATAATTATTATTACTACTACTACTAATACTATAATAATAATTGTAATGCTTTATTATTGTTATTAAATATTAAATATTATTATTATTATTATTATTATTATTATTATTATTATTATTATTATTATTATTATTATTATTATTATTATTATTATTATTATTATTATTATTATTATTATTATTATTATTATTATTACTACTACTACTACAACAACTACTACTACTACTATTATTACTATTATTATAATCATTAAATTTTATTATTAAAAATTAATTATTATTAATAATATTAATATTATTAAATATTAATTATATTATTATTAAATATTAATTGTATTATTATTAATATTATTATTATTAAATATTAATTATATTATTAAATATTAATTATATTATTATTATTAAATATTAATTATATACTTCCTCCGTTTTCTTTTACTTGCAACACACCTTTTAAGCACGTAGTTTTAGGAGATGATTAGTGAGGGTAAACGAGCGATTTTATCAATATAATTTTTACACAAAAATTAGAATAGAGTTAAGTATCATTTGTAAAAATTATAATGAAAAATTTGTCCATTTACATTACATAAACCAGAGTTCAAAACACGTGCCACAAGGCTGTGTTGCAAGTAAAAGAAAACGGAGGAAGTATTATTATTAATAAATATTAATTATTATTAATAAATATTATTTATTTATTTATTATTATTAAATATTAATTATTATTATCATTAAGTATTAATTATTTATTATTAATTTTATTAAATATACATTATTATTATAATAATTCAATATTAAGTATTAATTTTAAGCAGAGCAAAGCAGAGCAGGGCAGAGCAGATTGAAGCAGAGCAGAGCAGAGCAAATTTCAGCAGAGCAAAGCAGAGCAGATTTCAGCAGAGCAGCTCTAAAGAACGGGGCCTAACAAAGGTCATAATGGTACAATTCCTGAGTATATTATCCAACGTGTCATTTAAATTCCACTTTCTCTAATAAATCACAAATCAATTTATTGTTAAATTGCCAGCAGCACAAAACAAAATACCAATAGCAAACAAACTTAGGGTTCGTGCATGTAGTAGTTTATTATGTATGGGTAGTGTGGCTTGTAAAAATTTTATTATTCTAAAATTAATTTATTCTCCTTTAGAATAAAATGCTTCTACCTAATATTTCAACCCGTAATTAGATACTACTAAAATGAGTGAATATGTAATCAATTGTGAAGGAATAATAGATGCCAAGTGTCACAACATTTTATAAGTAATGCAATAATTGCGCCCTGCCTTAATTACGATGTTCCTCCCATAGTAATGTCTAAAAATATCTAAAACATGAGAAAATGTGACAATTTCATTTTAGTGAATTCCATAGTTCAAGAAAACACTAAAATTAATCAAGAAAAGTTGAATCATTAAAGAGAAAATTTCTATTTTGGTTTTCCTTACAACAAACATAAATAATTCAATTTAGTTTTGAGATTTTGACAAAAAGATAGAAGAGAGGTAGAATCTTATTGAAAATGAGCCAAGAGCAACCACAAAGACCTTGTGAAGACCAACAAGAGTTGATCAAATATGGTGTTGTTTTCTCAACCGTGTTAAACAAATTACCTCAACAGGCTTTTCAGGTCATTTAAATTCTACATTAGTGAATATATTTCATTTGTGAACCACATTTCGTCAAAAATTATTTAAAAAAAAAACTGATTCACAACAAAGATCTTGAAACTTAGCATAGATTTGTTAATGCTTATTGTATACCTTCAATTAATCGTGACATTGTCTAAAATTTCATATATTTGACATAACATTAAAATGATAAAATGGAATATAGAGCTCATAATTGTAATTTATGTTAATAATTAATGGATGTGCTTAGAGTTGCAGAAGATGTGAAGATTCTTGATAATGCATTGAGAGTGATTTGAGACACATATACTTGTATAAAGTATATATTTGAATTGAAGCTAGCTATGCTTTTCTTTAATATATATTGATAAAAATTTATGGTCAAAGTTTATAGAGTTTGACTTAAGAAATAACAACTGCGAACATCATTGGGGGATGATGGATCTAGTAGTAACGTTTTTTTGTGCATAAATGCATGAATTTGCAGGGTGTTTCTGATGGCGATAGGAGTGACTGTGAAAAAGGGCCAGCAGCAACCCCATCAGCATACAAAGAACTAAGTCCAATAACAATAGGGGTGGCCCTCCAAGCAACAGTATTAACCGCAGGCCAGAAGGCAGTGGATCGAAGTGATGCAGCTGCCATTCAGGCAGCTGAGGTTAGAGCCACTGGCCAAACCAACATCATGCCTGGTGGACTTGCTGCGACTGCTCAATCTGCTGCGCAATTCAATGCTAAGCCCACCACCCAAGAGAAGACTACCCTAGCTGATGTTCTCTCGGTAATCTATAAAGACTAGCACATACATATTTGTATTTTGTTCCCATTCTTTGACATATAGGAGGGCACAAAAACTGGTAACTACTGTGTCTGAAATGCAATTTATTTTTTATTTTCGTTGCATTTTTGAAGAGTTTTTAGGCTTCACAAACTTAAATGTATCTACCATCTATGCACTAGTACTGTCTTTCATAACTGCAAGCTAATTAGATAGGATGCATGACTCAAATGACCAGCTGCACACGGTTGTGTGGCTTCACTGCTTCCCTGTTCCCCCATTTCTCTTCATCTTCACAAACCAATATCAGGACCCCATACATGTTCCTTATTTGGACTAGTTAGGCCGGTAAATCTAATAGAAGTTTGGTCTTTTACATGATCAAATGAACGGGTCAAGTGTAAGTTCTAGTGAAGCATCCACAATGCTACAAATCTCTAACGAGATATTTAGGGCCATAAAACACAATGAATACATACTCAATCTGTCAATTTTTCCATGTTTTGGCAAATGTGCCTCCTTTGCAACAAACGTTAACAAAAAAAGATAGAAAAGACCATATCAAACATAACTTTATGCACCTACACTTGAATAATCTCACTATTCATGATCATCTGACATCTAAAATGTTTCCCTATGACAGGAAGCAGCAGCAAAATTACCGAAAGATAGGCCAGTGACAAGGCAAGATGCAGAAGGTGTGATGGGTGCTGAACTCAGAAACAACCCTAACATAAGCACATACCCTGGTGGAGTTGCGGCTTCTGTGGTGGCAGCTGCTAGAATTAATCAAAGTAATGAGCAGCTTAGCAAATAACACACCCCCTCTGTATATATGCATCTAGAATTTTGCATACCTGCTGATTTAGGACATATTTCCTGTGATATTTACATTACATATGGTTTACATCTCTTTTCCTAGTCTATGAACTATTTTTACCACCTTTTATTATTATCAATAGTTTTAGATTAGAAATGTTGAAGTGTTTTTTGAACCTTTGAAAGTTTGAAGATATTAATTAAAGGAGTTCGACTGAAGAGGCAGTTGTAAACACAGAACTGTTCTGAAGTGTGTAAACTGAACCCAAAACTAATGATTAAGGAGTAGATAGAAACATAGCAGAAGCTTTTGGTATACAAATATGAAACTCGCATTTAATTGTTATCATCTTGGTTTTGAATTAAGGAAAGTGAGTCTGACTTAGTGCTAATGTAACGCTTATCACTAAAATGGTCGGTACTTTCTAACAAATTGGTATTGAGGAATGGAGGTTGAGTTGGTGTTGGTATCTCGCAATTTTCACTAGTTAGCGTGTCAACCACCTGAGCCATGGATGGTCTCAAAGGGACTGAAGCTTGAGTGCAGAGAAGACCTATATGAAGCACTTTTAATACCTCCTCCTTAAACTCGGTACCCAAGTAGGGGTCAACACATTCATACTGTCTGCCTAATCTGTAGAGATTCCAAACCTGTAAAACAACAAGAAGTCTCAGTAATATTCACAATGAAGAAACCGAGATCAAAATATTAGTTTCATACACAATGTAAGGAGAATTGAAGCATACAGATTGTAGAAGGGATTGTGACTCCTGTATGAAGACGTTTTTCCTACTACTTATTATCTCAAGAACAAGTACCCCAAAACTGTAAACATCTGCTTTCTCAGTAAGTTGTCCTCGCACCAAGTACTCTGGAGCCATGTATCCACTGCACCATCAACAAAATCCCTAACTAGTCATGTCTTAAGATACATAGAGGAATTTAGGCCTCATTCTCTCCAACTTGGAACAAAAATTCAATAAAAAAAAATCAGTTATTTCAGAGAAAAAAATCACTGTTAAAACCATCAGTTCAGTAAAGGAGAAGAGAGCCAAGCCGGATATATCAGCAAGTAAAGTAAGTGGCTCATTAGGAGTTGAAGCAGGAAGTAACTTTTCAATTCAGGAAAAATGCACAACAGATTGGTTTTTGAAGACTTACAGTGTGCCAGCAATTCCAGTACTCAGATGACTCCTGCCTGAAGCAATAGACCTCACCAAACCAAAATCTGCAATCTTTGGAGTAAAATCTTCGTCAAGAAGAATATTGCTGCATTTTATGTCCCTATGTATTATTTGCGTTTCAGTACCACCATGCAGATATGCCAAACCTTCAGCTGTTCCCACAATTATTTGTACTCTTTGCTTCCAATCCAAACTCTGAGCTCCTTTTCACAGAATAAACATTTAATGAACCAAAAAATATCATGCAAGTATGTGCACTTGAAAAGCTTTATGGATTGGAAAAGGGAGAGGGTGGAACCAATATAATATTACCAAAGAGATAGTGATCAAGACTCTTCTTAGGAACGAACTCGTAGACCAGGAGACTTTCAGGCCCTTCAATGCTACATCCTAGCAGTTTTACAAGATTCTTGTGTTGAACATGTCTGATTAAATTTACTTCGTTGAAGAACTCATTCGCCCACTGTGTTGTGTTGAAAAACAGTCGCTTAACAGCGATTGCTTGACCATTTGGAAGTGTCCCCTTGAATACAATTCCTGCTCCACCTTGGCCAAGTTTATTCGATAGGTCAAAAAAATTTGTTGCTTCCTCAAGGACTTCATAATTGAATTTTAGACCGAGTTTTGCAAATCTTCTGTTGACTTCATTTTCTTCTGTCAATGCATGAAAAAGAGTTTTTATGAGGACCTAGTCAGTAAAAACAATGACAAATCTTATTATTGGACTGCAAAAGATTAGCATACCTTTTTTCCATTTGGAGTATCTTATATAAACCAAATAAGAAGAGAAGGAAAGGAAAATGAGCATTGCAGCTGAAGCCAAAATTACGGCAGCAATGTATCCATGTCTATGCAATCCTGAAAATGAAAGCGTAAAATAAACATCTCAAAGCAATTAAATCGTTCAATGTAACAAAAACAATTACCACATTATATGAATCTGAAACACAATACAATGTCCAGAGAGATTTATATGCATGCAACATTAGTAAAAGACGATAATGGATAATAACACCAACAATAATATGATGAAAATTGCCAATAAAAGTTTACCATGATGACCTCCGGTATGATTGTGATCACCATAGAACTTTTTGGTTGAATACCTCAGATAACAACCAGCATTAAAACCCCTGCCTTCCTTACTTGGTACACACTGCATGACCTGTTCACTTGCCTTGTTTAAGCAAGCCTTACACCCAGTAGCACTGACAGTCTCCCAACACTGAGCCAACGCGTACAACTTGTTCATTCTTTTCCTATCATTAACCTCAGCCACCCCAAATCCACCATTTTTCAACCCTTTTTCCATCGCCTCATCAATGACAGCCTTCACACTCATAGAAAACTCGGACCTCTGATTTACATTCACCTTACCATAGTTTGTGCTGCAATTTCTGCCATTCAACGTGGGGTTCAAGGGTTCTTCATAAAAACTATAGTTATCATATCTAAGGAAACACCCGTCCAAGAACAGGGAAGCAGAAACCGAAGGGATACAAGTTGGGAGCCTAGTACGACTAGCAGCAAAGCAAAGTTGACAATCAGTTTGAGAAAGGTCTTCATAGCACTGAATTAGGCCAAACATAGGCGACTTTACATTCGATGAGTTTGTCGAAAAAGAAGCCCAACTCCGAGTATTTATCCTTTGAGCAAGATTGTACATATCCTCAACAAATTTAGGGATGAACTGAGAGTATGTTTGTTCTCTGTACGTCCCACAGTAAAGCTGGGCTTGCGAGGCTCGAGGATCAGCATGATAGTGAGGGAAGAAGGACAGGTAGAACAAGAAAAAGAGCTGCAAAGGTAGACATGCAGAAGATGTATATATAATCTGCATGTCAGCAAAGTTATTGGTTCTTTTCTGCTGAAAGTTTTATTTCTGATTGTTGTTTAATCAACTGTAAAGATTTAGCTGATGTTTACATAATATGGCTTATGATTTACGATGAGCTTAAAGACAGAGTCAATTTCAACTGCAAAATTAGAACGTAATAACGACGGGAGTTTGACATATGACTTACCTGCGCTTAAAGTCAAGAATGGCGTTCTGAAACTTCCTACAGTTCCTAATATAATGCATGACTTGCCCACTAAAGAACCTTCTCCTATATTTTTTGACATTTTCGACGAGTTGACATTGTATGTGTAATAATTCAAATTTTCCGTTAATATAACTATAGACATGCTCGTTTAAGCACATTCTAAATTTCTAGTACATAGCTTGATGATAATATAAACAAATACTCAGCAGCTCCTATGAAAATAAGATACCGGCTCTTAACAGATCAAATCAATGAAAGACTTGAGCTTATAATATGTACGCTTCATTGTCATATTTTGATGGATGGTAGTTGATTTGAGGGAAGAGATAGGTATAAACAACAATCAAAAGCTTTCACATCTGATTTAAACTACGGTTAGCTCTTCTACCTTTCAATCTTTTATCATCTCATTTTTACCTGCGACAGTAAAAATCCTATATCATATCGTGTATCTCATGTTGAAGTAGTGTAGCACTCTTACTGCAAATGTTACATGCCACAAGTGTAATCAGTTAAAAGGAATAAAATGGACAAACTTTGAATTAAAAATCAATCTATATGAATATGACAACAGTGATTACAGAGCGTGAAAAAGAGAGACAAAAATGATTTTACAACAAACTGTACCTTTTGTTCATTCAGCTATGATATAATGTACAAGGTTTGCTATATGAAACGCTGCAAAATGAATCACTATAATACAATGAACTATGGAGGACAAAAAAGAAAATTCCTCGTCTACATCATGATTGGAAAACTAAAGAATGCTGACTAGCCGCATGATTGCTCTTCTCGTTACTTCTCTAAGATTTACCAGATTGAGTTAATTTCCGTAGCCCCAAAATCTCACTGATAAATTTAAGCAGGACCTGTATCAACTCCCTCACTCTAGGTTCCCTGCCAATGGATGTACAAATAAATTTAGCAAATGTTCGAAAGACAACAAAGTACGAAAGTCCATGCTTGAGAACAATTGAAAGACGAGGCACCCCACATTTGAGAACAATTGACAGAGAATCATGGCATACAGTGAGAAAACAACTAGCTAATTTCAGGCCAGGGAAAATGTACTTGAAAGACGAGGCAAACAAAGCACAGCTTGACTACTACATATATCTCTTGAAATTTTGCCAATGCTCAAGACGGACCATGTAATAGATGGTTTTTTCATCTTTATTTCCTCAATATAAAGTTAGAAAAATCAATCATCTCACCTAGAAGTGACGAGTTCACAAAAGGATGGATGGAGAACAAGGAGATGAGCACGACCGTCATGATTCCCTTCTGTTGTAATACCATGTTTAAGATGTGGATGCAAAGGCAGAATAGATGCAGCATCGGGGTGAATTGATAAGTGGGCAAGCTCTTCAAGGATAAACACAACTTCTTCAAGCCTTGCTGAAGGAAATGGTCGTTTGCCTGCAGGGAAAGTTAAGCGCTTCATGAGCACCAACTAAAAATACGAGGATCTTCAAAATGAATATGGCAATCACCCAATATGGATCCCTCCTTATGCAAACTTTCAAAGGCAGTATCATAAGTTTTTCAAATCTGAAGTACATTAAATCATCAATTAAAGCTACAAACCTAAATCAGCCTCGTCTATGAGAAATCTGTTAAAAATGTGTTCACATCTCTCCAAGAGCACCATGATAGCAATTTTGCTGACCTCAGATCGTGTTGCGTTCCATTTATCAACCTCAGTCTCAAAACTGCAAGCAATTTAGAGAAAAATCTCACTAAAACTTAAGTTTTCTTAAATAAACTACAGTAAAGATAATAAGTTTGAGTTTATATTCGACACTTTTCAAAAAATTTACAGCATGCTAGAAGAGGTAAAAATATTTCAGAATTGTAATTTAGGGCGTTGAAGCAGTTCTGTGGACCTTTCCTATTAAAATTGCATTTCTTGAATTCTCAATACCAAATGAATCAATTATAACTCATTCATTAAAAATGATATATTGTCATCCAATGATATAATTCACCGCCAAATTTCCAAGGCCCCAATTGATAAAACAAATATCAACACATACCTCGTCAAAATGAATAGCTTTTGCAAGCAAGCCAAGGAAAATCTGAAGCAATGGGGAGGCAGAAGTTCCACAGTCTCCACAGGCAAAGAGCATGTGCGTGATGCACAGCGGTCCAGAGTGGATACTAATCTCTGCAGAATCTGGAAATTTTTAGAATAAGCATTTGTCAGTAAAGTACTCAGAGACTTGTAATTGGCAGAATTTTATAGAAAACATGTATGCTGAGGAAATTATTTGGACAAGTCTACTCACTACATCACCTTCAAGACAAACTAACAAAACCATTATTAGCAAGTTACTGGTAAACAATTATACAGCAGCAGAGAGAAAATTACATCTGAAGGGGCATCGATTTGAGACTTCAGAATTTCGTCACCAAGAATAGTTAAGAAGGCCATATCCAGTGATATATCAGCCTTGAGTGCAACAGTAGATAGAACATTTGAAGGAAGAGCACGTCCACAATATCCCACAAGAAATATTTCAAAAACATCAGCAACTTCCTTCCAGATGCGGTTCCTTGCAGATCGGCTATTACATGGATGATTTTCATCCTTCTGGGACAATCGAATTACATCACTCACAAGAATACGGTTAAAGCCTTCAACAGCTAGCCTCCAAACAACACCATCTGCACTGTCTCTTCTCGTTGTCATGCACCTATATGGATTATTGAAAAAAAAAAAGGGTTAAAACAGAAGGAAACCAATGCTCTGCTTTACTAAATGTAAAAAAGAAAAGGTGCAGCAGATGTAACTTGCAGCAGAACCGGTTATAATGGAAAATGAGAAAACAAGATAGAGCCACACAAGGCCACTAGTGCAAATTTAACATCAAATTGGCATCTATGCCAGGAAAAAAAAAAAAAAAAAAGTAGCAAGTTTTTGATATGATACTCTCGCTGATCCAAAGAAACAAATACTATTAGTCCAAAGAAACACATACCAATCAGCTACATAATAATAAGCAACCATAACAACCAAAAGATGTAGCATGGTTTGGCCCCCCTGGCCAATACCCACTTCAAGAAAACAAAAGTTATTTATTAAAGAATATTACCATGAGAGTAGACTTTAAAGCAATTCCAAGAAAAAAAATCTTATTCAAGACTATCAATTCCTGATACTCCTCTACATTATACTAAAGAGAATAACACACAACAGCTCTCAAAAAGTACCTCATATACATTTCCTCGGAAAAAAAAAAAAAAAAAAAAAAAAAAAAAAAAAAAAAAAAAAAAAAAAAAAAAAAAGGTACCCTCATATACAAGTAATAAAGAGATCTAGTAATGAACTCCAAGGGGATATCATATCACCCTAATGCAAAAGGAGGGCTAAGGAAAAATGAAGCTATTCATTGACATATCAAGAAACATCAAGCATCACTTAACACTTAATACTTGACTCCAGCTATGCAAAAGCGTCAAAAAAAAAAAAAAAAAAAAGTACTCCAGTTATATTCCAAGGGGTTGTCACACAATATCTTATATCCTCAAGAAGTGACCTATCATCAAGCTAAGGCTCACTGCTAATTCCCAGACAATCTCACACATGCTTGGAATTTGTGGGAAGCTTTCTCCTCTTTGATGACTGCTTGGAATTCCTCAGACCACATAACATTGTCAGTCTCTCTAGATGACTGCTTATGTATCTTCCTATTCTATTCATGTAAAAGCCAAAGCTGCACCCCTTTCATGCTTGCAAGTTGGATTCCCATGCATGCACTAGTGCTTCTTGCACTGTACCAAAAGATGTTCACTTCTTTTTTAACAAAACAATGCATCTTCCTTAGAAAAACCAATTCATGAACTATAGTATTTATGATTTGCAAGACAAGAAAACAGAGTTCCTTAATGCTTTTTCTTGAGATTAATGTACAATAAATCCCAACAAAAAGAACCTATGTAAATGCCTAAATGATATGCAACAGCTTATCCAATTCATGCTGATACAAGAAGTGCTTATCTTGCTTCTCAAGAAAAAGTTTGTAATTCTACAATTAGGGAGAATGAATTCGAGAATAGCCCTTACACTCTCACATTACTATAATTCCACATAAATCAACAATTAGCCACTTTTCCAAGATAAGAGTTCATCTGGTTAGTGTTCTTTTAGGTTTACAACCAAGTTAGGAAAATTTCTCATTCAGATCCCAGTCCAAGGTAGCACAACATACATTGAAGTCAGAAATAGAGATACGAATTCAAAACTTATGGAAATTCAAACATTTTATATCATATACCTTCCCAAAGCTTGAATGACTTCAGGATATATAATATACTTTTCGGAATCTGGAGCCCTCAAGAAGAGATCAACAAACACTGGAATAAGCTTTTCAGAAAATATGCTGCATTGGACGCCAGACATTGAAGTTGTAACAATATCAGATTCAACTGAATCTTTTGTCAATCTTGGAGATGTAGACGTCACACCATTAGGGCTTTCTCTCTCTCCCCAATTATCAGCTTTTGTAATAGGGAGAAAAAAAAAAAAAAAAAGAAGTCTATTAATTTACATTTCATGCCATTGAAACATATTTGAAGCATCAGCTAGATTGCCACAACAGTACCTTGGGTAGAGTATGTTTCCCCAGTTTGCTTGGCATCTTCTATAATTTTAGAGGTGGGAGGAGCTCTAGGAAGATATTTCAAAATCGACTGAAGAAAAAGGGACCACATAGGAGAAAGATGCTCCGACGGACATAGAAGTGGTAAGGTTTCTAACATAGTACGTTGCAAAGGGGGGATACATCCCTGAAATAAGTATTTATGAACATATTCTGTCAGAAGATATACTTGTAATCAAATGTGGAGACACAATCAAAAACATGGATACAAAAAACCTGCTTACAATTGGACAGGACTACTTTTAAATGGGACAATTAACCAGATAAGTATAAAACATAGCACCACCATTCAACATTGGGGTAAAAACTGTCAATAGCAGTAAATAGGTAAAAATTATTACAACTGGAAACAAACAAACAAAAAAATTCCTCAAAGGAGATACATACTGTTCACTCCTTATCATTTTCTCATAATTCATCAGTTAATCTTTTTATGCATCTCATTTATTCTGCAATGTCCAGGTAGTTGGTTGAGATAAAGGTAATACAGTAAAATGTTAGGGTTTTGGATTAGAAGTGCAGGTGAGTGTAGAAAAAAGAAAACCAAAATTAGGGATTCAGTGATCATCACCCCCCTTTACTTAGATTTGGGTGGTTATGGGCTTATCAGAGCTTTCAATTTTCAGCTTCCTCTAATCAGAGCCTTCAATTTTCAGCTTCCTCCATTACCTTTAACTTCAACCAATTAACAGGATTTTGGTAATAAAGATATACATAAGCAAATACTACCTCCGCTTCCTAATATTTGATACTTTGGAGGGTTGCACGGACTCCTAGGCAAAATTTGTTTGTGAGTGTAAATGAAGAGAGAAAGATAGAGATCCATGTGACATGGAGAGAGACAAAGAGAGATGATAACTTAAAAAAGTAAGAAAACATTTGTTGCAAATAATATAAAACATCCATTTTTGGCAAATGTTGCAAATACTATGAAATGGAGGTTAAATTGGAAGCAAATATGAGGAAAAAAAAAAAAAAGCAAACAGCAAGAATTTACTCCAAAGAATAATGTTGCTAATCATAGTCTTTTATACCTATTTGTTATACTAACGCGGTAAAGGGATGCTAGTTTTCACCAATATGGCTAGTAACTGGCGCCTTCAGAATGTATCCAAAGGTAAACTATATCAAATATATGGAGAAAAACATACCATAATGGCAATGGATTTATAATCAAGTAAACTTGACTGACTGTAATTAAATTTAATTTTCCCTGAAATATAATAAGCTTTATGCCTTCTGATTGTTACCCACACTGACATAGATGGATCCAATAGATTAAAAATTTGATACATAGTATTTTTAATCGGTTATCTACAACTTTATGCCTTTTTGAGAGTATGACTTTTAGATTTTACTTCAAGTTTAATCTAGAGGGTTAGTAATTACTACTTTGTCCATCACATATTTAAATATCATAACACTTTTCGGTTTTCATATCACATTTTTTATCAAAGGTTATCCAAAAAATGGAAATTTGAACTAAGAGTGCCTGCTTAAGATAAACCAAATTTCATACTAATATGTAACTTACAGCATCAGCAGCAGCATTATCAACAGCCAATGTGGCCTTAATTGCCGCATCCACAACTTCAAGAAGTTGCTTGTACATATCAATGTCGAACCCCTGCTGTGCTTGAGCAAACAATTCTCCTGAAGAAGATAGAAAAGCCACAAAAATAGAACGCAAGATAAATTTTTTTAAAGTTTTGTATCAATGTCCTAAAGAAAAGGGTTTGGAAGAGTGTGCAGACCATATGGATGACAAGAATGTGAATTAGCTGTCTACATAAAACTAATGCTCAAAAAAGAAAGAAGGGGGGTGGAGGATGAATGTTGGTAAAGTAGCAACCAAAGATTACCCAGCCCTTGCAATATCTCTTGCTTCACTCTATCAACAGCTTTATCACTGCGACTGGGTGATTCTAGAAGAAAATGCTCATAAACATCAAGTACTGATTTAAGGTAAGCCATGGGCAAGTTTCCCTGATTCAAAAAATATAATCTTCAGAATGCCTGAAAATAATTTTTAAACAGATCTCCACAGACAAATCATTACCTTAACAGAATGAGATAGAATAGTTGTTTGTAAACAGTTGATTGCAGCCAGTGCAACTTCTTTACTGCCATTTACAATACTGCTTTTAACAAAATCAATCAATGTTTGCCATCCTGCAACAAAGAAGCATATGATCATCTTCTCGTTATCTTAATGATAGTGTATAGTATGATAGTAGTAGGGTGAAATTATAAATGACCATAACCACTAGCCTATGAGTTATACAGCTCCAGAATTAAAAACATGTAGCAAAATAACAACCAGTGCAAGACTCACCAGACCAGAAATTGCTTAAATTTCTTAGATAGGGAAAGAATGAGCGTAAGAGGCGAGCTATCCCACCAAGAACCACAACAAGTGTTTCATCCCACTGCTTCTGAGCCGTGTTACGACTGCACAAGTTAGCAATTCTTTCAACATTGACAAAGAAGGTATGTTGGAAAGCAGAGTGTATCTTTCAAAAGGATCAATATAGCATGGTTAAGCAATTACCTGTGATGAATAAGCATGTGAACTGCTTTTCCACCTTGTGTTCCTAGCTCTTTTCCATGCCATTCGTCTCTGGATGAGGTAGCAGCCTACATGTGGTGAATGACAATCTATCAGGAAAGGTTTTTTTTACTTGAAGATTCCTTTTGAACATAGAAAAGATATATTAACAAAATACCATGTGAGAAGCACGATCAAGTGATGGGAAAACATAATTCCAAAGACAATCCTCCCACATGCTCATCGAAAGCTTTTGTCCATGAGTTCCAAGGGTTTGAAATAATGTACGTATTGCTGAATTTCTCACCTGTTAAGTACAGTAATAAGGAGTATGACATGCAAACAGAAAAGGTATATTCACTGAACTACAAATAGGATACTTCAGAACAAGTATGTTCGGATAAATCAGTGACAGGTTCCTACTTTCCTAGTAGTTTTCATTAAAATTATTAATAGGGGAATTGTTGGGAACTTCCACAATGTACAACTTTTTGTAAACAACTTCCCTCCAGGTTTTTTTATAAGTGTGACGGCTTGACCGACACATAGTTTCAGGAGGTTATATTGACTTTATTATATTACTTGAAAATTATTTTTATATCCGACTCCCAGTTTATCAATTGGAATATTTATCTTCTTTCCTTACTCTTTGTACAACTTTTTGTAATAACACGAAGGAAAGAAGATAATTTTTTCGATAATTGACCAACACAATGTACAACTTTTTGTAATTTTTTCCTTATTGTAGGGGAAAAAAATACTAGGGGACAACAATTCAGAAAGTATATACACCTTTCATATATGACAAAGGTATTAATTGAACTAAAAGCAATCCACGACTAAGAAAAACAACAGTCCCCAACATATGGAATGCTAAGATGATTAAATTTCAATACCTCAGGTCTCTCATCTGCTCCAAGTGTTTGAAGCAGTGAGAAGACAGAAATCAGTAACTTGTCATGCTCAACCACATTAAAAATAGAAGATTGATTGTCAACTTTGTTTGAATTGAGTTCTTCTACCCGCTTCTCACTATCTTCTTTCTCTGAAATTGAAGCAGGAAGATTATTGCATGTTATAGAAGTTTAGTGAACTAAAATCCACAAAAGCTTGGCAATTTGAGATCTAAATCCAGCATACCACTATCTTTGCTACTCAAACGAATGTGTCCTTTAACTATGAAATCAGTTGTAGTCCACAACAGACCTATTGCAGTCAAGCTTATGTTCAACTCAGTCTGCTGAGCACTATAGGCTCCAGTAACATCAATACATCTGTAATTTTCAATTACAGCAAAACAATCAACATTGGCTAAAAGTTCCACAAAAAATTTAAGAGCTAACTAGAGAAAAAATATGCGAGCAAAACTGCTGCAAAGCACTGCACTGTATCAGCAAGCAAATGGTCAATGTGTTATGTGCTACGACAGGCTACTTCTACATCTACCTATTACCTTCACACCACAATTGACTGTCAAATAATTATTTGGTTTTCTTTCTTTCTTATTTTCAACAAATTCGTTCAACTCCAAAATCAGAGCCATACTATCAACAGGCTAAAACAATATTGCATACACAAGGCTAATGGCACAATCATTAGGCATAATGATGTTTCTTATATTGATTTTTTTTTTTTATTTCCAGGTAAGCATCATAACCATGAGGTCCATAACAGGCAAAAGCAATATTGCATACACAAGGGCTAATGGCACACTCATTTGGCATAATGATATATATATATTGTTTTTCTTCTTTTTTTTGGTAAGCATCAAAACCATGAGGTCCATAATTAGAAGAGGATGGTAGTAGTGATGTAAGTTAAACTCTGGTGGCAAGAGAAATGTTAACTAGCTGACAAAAATGTAATACATTTAGCCACAAGAGTGAATGACCAAGCCCAAAGGTACATATACAATAATTTGTAAGGAAACTGGAAAAGTGAATCAGGATTGTCAATAATTGAAGGCAATCCACAGGAACAGTTGAGAGCTCATTATGTTTTTACAATTTAGCTCTTTAGATTTAAGACAATCAAGTCTCTCAAACACTTGAAAATTATCTTTATATGCGACTCCTAGTTTATCAATTGGAATGTTTATCTTCTTTCCTTACTCTCCACCTTCAAACATCTAGTTTATTACAAACAGAAACTTACACTTGAAGGCAATCCACAGGTATACTTGAGAGTCCATCATTCATAATAACACGAAGGCTCTGCACACAGAAGAAATTGAGTCCAAAACAGATTAAACAAAAATTACTAGCAGATAGACCAGAGTCATTGAAGTTTTCCCCAGGAAAGACAAGATGAAATAAAGAGAAAACTTAAATATCCCAGGCATGATAAAAATTGTGTTTCATCACTTGGAAAAGATTAATTCATTTGTGATTTGAAAAACTAAGTGATGGTCCAAGATACATTATGATAAACCTTTCACATCTTAATCATACAGTTATAATCCAGACAGCCGCAGAAAAATCAGATTGGATAATCAATAGGAACATATATTTAATGAAGAAGACAATCGCTTTCAAAGACTATAAGGGAAAGAAAGACAATACCAAACAAAGTAAAAGGGAAAAAAAAAAAAAAAAAAAAAAATGGATTTCCAACCTGGAATCCCAACGTTATTAGATCCTTCTCAGCCCCACAGGCAACAGACCTTAAAGATGCATGAAGAAATAATCACAGCTTCAGCATCAGAGATGGAAGATAGAGTTTTCAACAGAAAAATGATGTAAGCAGAGAGACATACCTTAACAACTCAAGTATGTCCTGCCAGCTATCATGTAGTTTTTCTCCATGCCTCTGAAAACAATGGCAGAGTAAATTAAAGAAAAGCAACAAAAGCAAGAAGAACAAAGTGATGACGATATTCAAACAGCTTCTCACATTACCTCCAGAACATGAAGAAGAATCTTCAGAGATCTAGAGCGAACTTCAAAATTCTGAGCAGAAAAGTACAGTACCCTCAAGGGTGATATAACAACACGTTCAAGTGATCTTGAGTCAACAGATGCATTCTTTATCTGCTTAAAGAACAAAATAAAATATTATTGTCATTTCAAATCGAACCTAGTTTAGTCACCAATGACGAAAGACACTCACGTGTTGAGAATCTGGATAAGATCCTGATGCTACACGATCCTGAATCTGATCAGAACCCAGAACAGCACAAATTGACCTATCCAAGGCATCAAGGGCAATGCTCCTCAATTGTTGACTAGAATTCTCAGCAAGCTGCAAACAAGACATACAATCAGAACTCCCTACAGAACAACAGAACCAATGGCCCAAACCTGAATTATTACCTCCAGAAAATGACCTACAATTGGATCCCAAAGAGGCTCCACTCCTTCAACAAAGAAATATTGTATGAGAATCATATTACAATAGATACTATAGTACAGGCACCAATGAGCACAGTACACAACTATACAGCATATAACAGACCACAGATTAACGTGGAGTCAGAATAGGTCATATTCCCATCATAATTACAAATGAAATGATATAATACTGGATTCTAGAAGGTACTAGAAACTTATTTGTTACTAGTGAGTTCAAATATTTCAGAACTTAAAGATTTTAAGTCAATTGAAGTTTCCCGCTATAACTTCCCAACATACTTTCTACACTTTAAAAAGATCTTCTCCTTGAACATTCACGGTAGCAAAACACTTGATTGTTTTATGAAAAATTTAACGCGGTAAGCGATAAATACTTTATCAAGGTTGAACTTTCAAGTTTCCAGATAATGTTATTAATCTGGTAATTCTTGTTGCAGCATATCAAAATATGCATTAATAGACACAGCAATAGAAGCAGAAAACGTGTTATGGCAAAAAGAAGCACAAAGCAAGGTCCAAAGAACCCACATACAGTATACTCTTTCACAAGAGCATGAGTGCACAATTTTCCACATATAATTACCCTGGCAATGCAACAAAATTTAATTAGAATGTCAATTCAGCAGAATTGACATGAACATTAAGCCTGGATAAATAAATCCACAATGATTTTAACACAGGCAAGCTCAATTGAACTTAATAAAAGTGCCGAGACTCTCAACATAGCAGACAAGCATCTGAACTACCAGAATATGGGGGTGGTAAAATGAACCAAACCGAGATGTTTTAGGCAGAGAGGACGGGTTTCATGAGATAGAAAGAAAGTTGATTAAAGAAAATAACAATAAGGTTAATTATGGCACAGGTAGCCTTGGTGGCAATAATAGAAGAGAAAATCAAATCAGAAGGATATTTTTGGAGAATGGCAATGGCTAGAGATTTTTAAAGAGAAGCCCGTGAATGGCTTCCTCATAACATCTCACATTTTAGATACTTGTTCTTTTCTTTCCATCTTCCCCACTTCTACCTTATATTACACTTAGTAGCCAATTTTTCTTGTACATTCACTGGGCCACCCCCACCAAAAAAGGGAAAATGGAAAAATTCCTTATCAGAAGAATGAAAAGTAAAAGGAGAGGAAAAAAGTAAAGGTGCCTTGCTGTTCACCCGTATTTGTATTACGTGAAAATGCACCAACTGTACTGACACCGAAAAAGGCATAGTGAGAAGAATTCTCTAAAGTTAATGAAAATAGCAAGCATAATTCAGGTTTTATACCTTTAATTAAAAGGATGCAAGCTTGTTAGCACCATAGCATTGGTGTCATTAATCATTTAAAGAGAATCATTTACTTTATGGACAAACCTCATAAAAGAAACTATGAGACATCTCAACAACCAAAAGTAGGGGAAGATGTTGAGCTTAGCGGAATACAGAGTACTTGAGACAATAATATATAGCAGAATAAAAACACATACTGTGAACATTATTAACAAGGATAGATATCATTCTTTCAACGGAAAAACTGATGCTTCCAATTTTCTGACTTGATGTTGGAGGAAATCCACCAGAAATGCCAGGCAAAGACTGTTGTGACAGTTGGCAAAGTGCATAGACAAGTGACTTCACTGCAGATATATGCATCAGAGCAGAACTTTCAAATAACTACAAAATTAAAGCGGAGAAGGTTAGATTCATTATAAGGATACGCGTGTTGCTCAAGTATATAATTATGTAAACCAGATATAACCCTTCACCTGGGAATTTAAAGAAGAGAGTATGTTAAAATCGCTAAAATGCCCAGATGATTCTCTGCTGAGTCTAGTAGCAGTTGTTGACACTTCCTGTTGGTTGTCATATTAAACATAATAATTAGTAATCTTAGGAAAAGAATGCAACAAAAGGTTGCAAGCAAACTCCTACAGAGCTGCTACAGCCAACTGACTACAGATTCAATAGGTTACTAGGATAACATCACATTTACACAATACAATATGCAATATCGTCTTATCTACGACCATAAAGCAAAGCCATATACAGTCACCTGTACCTGAGTAGTAGCATGCGGAGAGTGAATTGTTCGGTCCAAGGCCGCTAGTGTTTCCAACACCTGCAACAATTTCCACGATTGAAAGTTGAAAGGTAATCTAAGAGCTATTTATCCAAAAACAAGTATGAAAGCTTACCAGAACCCAGGAGGGACCTAACACATTGTGTAGCCGATGAGCTATGTTGAAGAGAGTCCTTAATGCCTAGAAAAAAGGATAAGATTAAACAACATAAGTGATCAAAAGAACACCTCGTCCAGGTATAAGTTCATTAAGATGGATAAGAATAAGTCCAGGTTGAGATTCATCACATTGACACATGAAGACCTTTACCTGTACATTTTTGGGAGTCAAAATAATGCCATCTCTCTGGTCAGCAAGAAGCTCAGTGCGTTTTGATCCGGGAGATTGTAAAGAGCTACAATATCAGTTACATGACGTCATTTAAGATAGTTAGGTCACCAGACAATCCCATCCATAGTAAACAAAACAAAGACTTCTTGCTTACAACAGCAAAGGGTCAAAAGAAGCACGCTAGGGGTGATGGATGAATAGGGGAAGTGTTGCAATAGGAAAACTTGCACTTGCATGGATAGAAAGACAATAAGGGAAAGGAAAGGGAAGGAAAGAGGAGGAAGGTAGAGCTCCGATTTCCCTCCAAATATATTCAAGTTTGAAGGGATGGTGAAGAGGGAAGGAAATTTTACCCCTCCCCCTACTCCCCTTCCTTCCCCCATATCCTTGACCAACAAGGGAGTTTCTTCCCCTCTGTTTCTCTTCCCTCTCACTCTCCATTTTCTCTTATAAACAAAGTGTTGATGAGGATGCCAAGAGCAAAAAAATACACTCCTTTAATCATATTTTGGAATAATCTAATCACAGTCCTCAACTCTGCTTTAGATTTCCCATATGTGATAATAGATAACTATCTACAAAAACCATTACAATGTAAAGAAAGCAACTTTAGTAGATAAACACTTCAAACCTTTTCCTTTCAACCTCACTGGGAATATTGATGGTAAATTTGCAAAGAGATGCCAAAAAAGAGTTTAATGGCTCAACTGCACGAAGAACTCCACAAGCCTGTAAGAAAAAAAGACTATGTGATCAAGTCCAAGTAGATAATACAAAAGGCACTTTAAACACTGAACATAGCAAACTTTAGGAAATATACCCTAAACACAATAACTAGAAGGAACCCTTATTTTCATTGTGGGTTGAAATTCAAAACGGTGTTTCCGATGTTACCTACCTGAGTGAAAGCCTGATACCCCTTTAGTATTTCCAACACAATAGCTTCCCCTTGAGATCTTCCAAGTCAAGCTTAAGTTAGAGCTTAAAGTTGAAATATTTTATAAGTTACAAGATTTAGCAATAAACTATAATACCTTGCCAAAATTAGGGAGAGGGTATCAAGTATTGTCAACCACAAGGAATCGACCATTGAATAACAAAGAAATGCTGTCTTCCCAGTCAACTTTGCTGGAGGGTCAGACTCACATCTAGGGGATTCCAGCTGACATCATATTTTTATCAAGAGTTATAGCTGTACTATACGATAAAAGTGGAAACAAGTAAAAGTTTACAGAAACCAAACGAAATTACCTCTCCCGTATCTACTGCTTCGTCTGTCAGAGTAGCAATAGTAAAGACAACACCTAAAAGACCCTCAATTGCCAATGTGATTGCATGAGCCTCACTAGCAACTAATACTGCGGCATTGGATGCATCATTGTCCAAGATCCACTCAATACCTAACATAACAAAAGATTAAAAACACAGTCACCAATAAAGTCTGACCCTAAACAAGAATTAAGCAAGATTCAAAAAAGTTGCTGATCAACAAGTTCCTGACAATTACAGAAGAGACAACAAAGACTACACAAAATTATGCGTAAACTTCACAACTCAAGAACGTTAAAAAGAAATCCGATTGCAGCCAACACCAGTTCTATCAAACTCAAAAAATAGTTACCTTTAGCTTTGCTGCTAAACATCCCAGCGACAGCTGCCAAACTCTCTTCACTTGTGTCTTGAACCTTACCCATCAACTTATGAAGTCAATATTACTCAAAATCTTTAATCTTACATTCTTACAGAACTAATGAAGGTAAAAACAAGTTTAGGTCACTCCAGCATTCATGTAATAAACCAACAGAAAAAAAGAAAAAAAAAAAGTGGAGCATTGGCTGAATATGAATAGGAACACGCTGCAAAGATACATTGCAACTCTTACCTGTAAACTTGACACAACACGTGCAAGAGCTTTCACAATATTCTCCACAACATTCGTATTTTTCGGGTTCCTAGAAACCAGATCAGACTTTAGGCCAGATAATAAATATCAATAAATGGTCAAGAACATTTAACAGAAATTTTTTGTTCAACATATTTTCCTCATTTAATTAATCAAAAACTACGTCTTTAAGAGGACATCAAGAAGTAACTAAAGCAAATTTATAGAGCAAGTAGAAGAAGAGATAATGAGCCATCACACCAATAATGTGTGCATGACGCTATTCCCTGAAATAGGAACAACATCATTGGAGCATATACTTCTTAAGACAGCTAAATAGTAGGGCAGAGGAAGCTACTTTCAGTCTTGCAATCACACTCAACGATTAAGGAGCAATGAAGGATCTGCTGCTACTGTAGTATAGACTACAAGAAGCCCTCAAGGAAGTCATTCTTAAGGAAAGAGATTCAATGGAGAATTTGTTTATTCTGTTCCTAGCTCTTTAAAACAGTGACCCTCTCTCTGCTATCTTATTGTTTCTAGTACCTTTCTTCATCAATTAATCGATAACTTTTTATTTTGGCTAAGAATAAGGGATTATATGAACAGCACAGAAAAAGGAGTGCAAGCAACAGAGGACAAGCTGTTCTCCAAAAGTCCAACACAGAAAAACTAACTTATTAAAGATTAATTATCATGAAATTTGTCACAAAGGGCCTTTATGCTACCACTTTTGTGAAAAAGGACCTTTAATGGCAAAAAAAGACCTTTTGTGTGTTTTTGGTTGTGTGATGGGACCTTTTGTCGGATTTCGGGAGTTGACTTCAAAACTCCGGCATTGACCGTCACGTGCATGGCACGTGATCTATACAAAAGTCCCTTTTTTTCCCCTTTTTCCCACATTTCCCTCCAATTTCTTCTTCCCCCTATTAATTTCACCCTAATCTTACTCTCTCCTCAAAATCGTGGAATGCTAGTTTCATTTCTGTCCTTAAATTTCCAAACAAACAATTTTTCAAATCAAATTTAAATCCTTGCTATCTTGCTCTACCTTTCGTCCTAATTGAAAGCAAGTACGAAATTAGGGTTTCGTCGTACTGTATGGCTTGATTTATCAAATTTTTGCAAATTCCCAAAAAAATCTACATCCAGCTACCAATGTCATATTTGGTCCATGTAAACCCAACCAATGCAATTCAACACGGTACGACAAAAGAACAGGTACTAGATCTTACATGTCAAAATTCTGGAAAAGAACTCGCATGGTTCGCACCTCAACACAAAAGCCCTGTCATATTGCACAAGATATGATACACAAACACAGCAAATCAAGATAACAAAGAATTATAGCAGAGGCAAGTAAGCTTATTGACATACCCTCAGAATTTCAAGAACGAGGATGTGGTGCCACAATGGCAGATCAAGAGTTGTAACCCTCACTAACATACTCAGGAAAACCTACCAAAAGAAGTAAAGAAAAGCATGCAATATTATATTTATTAGCAAAACACTAGTATCAGTTGAATTATTCTCTTTCGTGCAGAATAAGCTTTTACAAGTTATATTCATGTACCTCAGATTCAGTGATAAGGAATGAGCTATAAAGCCTTATAATGTGAGCAACCGAACGCAACAACAAGCGGCGAAAAAAGGCCTCTCCTGCTTCTCCTTCAAGCTGGCAGAATTCAAAAGATCATTGGCTTGTAAAAATTTTAGACTGCTCCCAAATTCTATGGTGTATTACAATATCATATACAATAATAAGTTACCTCGGCATTGGTACGAAGAGAAGTCATCAGAAGAGAGCATATCTTATGGCGCAAGACCTGCATCATTGAAGCAACCCTTTAAGGCTTGGAGTTGAACAGATTAAGTGATCCAAAAGCAGGTAGGTATCTGGTGAGAACACATGATTACCTGCTCGTATGGAACCAGTGTTCTGAAAATGGCCACATAATTTGATAGGACAAACCTGAACCACAGATAAACAGATTTGGCACCAATAACTAAAAAATTTGGTCATGCTGGTACTGCAGATCCCAAAACTCAAAAGCACCCGCTAACATAGGTATATAAATATTAAAGTGAAAATCTAAATCAAGATGGTAATTGTAAATTAAGGACTAAGTTAATCTGTGTGGAAATGAACGTTGCGCCTAAATTAGATAAGCTTGTCAAGGTTTTTAATTGTATTATGGGTATTTAGAAAGGACAAGGACAGCAATGGTAGTAGTCAACAAGTGTATGCAAAAAAAAATAGAAAAGAAGAAAAAGGTGTTTCAACTTTCAAGAGAACACAGCACCAGGGTAGATGATGGTTAGACAGGAATGAGAATTTTCAGATTTGAATGAATTTGGCAGCATTTGAATTTCACCAAGGCTTGGTATCATTTGAAATTCAGGATCCACAGCTTTGAAATATCCAAGTAATAGTGTAATACATATGAAAAGAGCACAAATTAGACAGAAAGAAAAGGTGAATTCCTTACTCGAGTATATCAAGGGCAAATGATCGTTGGACGGAACTGATACGTAACCAAGTTGCCTGAAACGCAACATCAAAGGATCAAAAAATAAGCAAAGGCAGAAAACAACCAATAATTCGATAATGGAACAGAACATTTCAAACAAATGAGTAAAAGACATCTTCATCATCACTGGACTATGCTCAAGTAGCTTCATGGTGTAAGATCCAAACAAATTTAAGTGAAGGAACTTTAAGTTTCAAATCAGCACATACAGATCCACCTGCTGCAAGAGCTGTCACGTCCTCAAGCAAGCGAAGCCCAACAGTTCCAGCTTTGGTAAGGCTTTCCCTTGTGACAGGTGCTACTCCAGATACAGTATCATACTCCCTGTAAATCCCCGGTCAGTAAATGCTAATAAAAAAATGGAACAATATAGACATAGAAACAGAGTAACATGAACAATTAGTCACTGAAAAGAATATCAGCCTTTTCAAAATAAACAGAACTGGTGAGAGAATCAATGATTGAATAAATGCAAAAATGCCACATTGAGATTGGCAAAATAGACAGCAGAACCATACTTACTCAGAATGATGTATGCTGCGACTAACATCCCCAGTAACGGAACTTGATCTTGATCGATAGATTTGACCTCCAGAACTGAATTTTCCCGAAGGAAGTGACTCTGCTTGGGCCACATGATCAAAAACCAAGGCCACTGCTTGTCTAAAGGTAGCTGCTGCAGTACTGAAGAATAATAATGAGATTTATACGATGGAATATAAATTAAGGTACAAGAAAATTGAAAATAGATACTAATAGATAGAAAGATGGGTAAGAACCACTATCTAGAAAATTTAACTTACTTTTGTACACTATCGGAGGAACGATTACTTTCTAGAAGTCGGAGACAAATTCCAAGAGCTTGAGCCATACTTTCCTAAGAATAAAAAATACATAAGATTATATGTCCCCTAAACTTTCTCAATAATCCAAAATTAAGAACTTCAAAAGCATAGGAAGAGACTAATAACCATCCCAAAGGTTGCAGCATATGGAAACGGGAAATACAGGAATCTCATAATTTGCAAAAGAAAAACATCTTACATAGAGAGAAAATAAAATAGATAACTCTAAACAAGGTCTCTAGCAGATGATCAACTATGATGCATTTGATGAAATATTTAGTTGATTTATCATAAAAATAAATAAATTACAAAAATCAAAAACTTTCAAATGCACTCTTTTGTATTAGTTGTAAAAGGTAATTAAATATGGTTACCTTTTTCTTAGGCTGCTAAAATTAACTATTACTCCCTCCATTCCTTTTTATTCATTACGTAATCCGTTTTGGGTGTTCTCTTATTTAGTTTTATTGTTATATTTAGAATCTTTTCTGTATGTATCATAGATTTAGGACATTACTCTAACAATGTTCCTATTATTTCCAGAATTAATCATAGCATTGACCAACTTGTACATCATTTGCACCAACATTGATGCTTTAAGTGCACTCAAGTCTCAGTGAAGAGATGATACATATTATAGCCTTTGGGCATACTTGATTTTGTTCTTTACTTCCGTTCATGTGTATCATTGTATCAGTATATCTATATAGGAAGTATATGGCCCTTCCCCTTTATTATGCTCATTTCACACTACTCTTTCCTTGTGCATTACTCCAAAAAGAAATCCATTTTCTTCACTTAGACTTGAGTTCAATAAAAGCATCAACGTAGGTGCAAATGATGGACAAATTGATCAATGTTATGATATAAGCAAAGAAGAGACACACTCTTATTCAACTTTGAATGTCTTAGAAACACTTTTTTATCTAGATCTTCTCCTTTCACTAGCCCAACTTCAATCTTTCCCTCTCTTTTTTACTTTCTTTATGACAAAATAGATAGGCATAAATTATGACCCACAATTTCATTTCAATGTACTTTCCTTCAATATTGTCCATGTCCCTCGATTAATATACTATATCCGGATGCCTATTCACGCGGACAATGTCTTCAAGTTATTATTAAATTTCCCAAATCAAACTATTAGATACATACGCAAATCTAATACTACCTCCGTTACATATTATTTGCAACGATTTGACATAAAGTAGAGAAGAAAAGTGTCTAATCGTTGCAAATAATATGAAACGGAGGTAGTACCTATATCCAAATTTGAACATCATAGATAATAACAAGAAAAGGGACTAAATTCTAAGCCTCCTTTGAAATAATTTAGGCAAGAAGCCAAGAACTATAAGAAAACCCTAAAGTTAGCTTTAGTTTACAATCAATCATTTTTCTTTTATTCCAAAAAAAGTAACAGGACATTTATTTGAAGACTGAAGAAGGACTAAGGTGATAAACATCACCATAAAATACACATAATCATATATACTTTTCTATTAGGAAGACTAATTTGTATCTGAAAGCAAAGTCAACTAATCTCTATTCACGAATTCCGACTTGTTGCATTTGTGTGAAAAATCCCCTCCTTCCATATCTTTGAGAAGACTTTTCTGGAACTCTATCATAGACATTCTTTAAAATCCGGATAACTTATAATCAAAACCACAGTGACATGGTCAGGGCCATTAATCTGAATCTAAACTGCCATATATCACATCACCTCTTCTTCATAATGTCCAAAGAATGAAAGTATCTACTCTAATTTATCATATCCAAATCACGAAATTCACAAGTTTGTACGAAAAAGAAACTATCAACATTATACAGGATCAAACAACAAATGAAGAATAATGATGAAAGATCACCTCATCTTCTGGATGCATATGGGACTGGAAAATTATTAAAATGGTCTGGAGGGTCTTCAGCTGAACTGTATCATCAGTCATTTCAGCATGCTGTAGAAGATTAACAATCATAAGTAAGAAGCATTTATGTGAGCAATAATGAAAGGCAGTCATGAAAATCCCAATGGGTAAGAATTGAGAGTGGCAAGCTGTTACAAGTCACAACACAAGGCATACCTCAGTATTCAACAGGAAAAATTACTTTGTGCATGCTACATGAAGAAAAAGAAAAGGAAACCCTAAGAGAAAAGCATATTTTATACAGTGGCGGAACTAGAAATTTTTTATTAAGGGGGCCAAACTATGTAGTGTTATCTCACGCATAAAATAATACGGAGTATATTGAAATGTCAATAAAAAAAATGAAACAAAAAAAAAAGTGTTAGGGAGAAGAATCGAACTTGGAACCTAAAGAACTAACTTTTTACCCAAAACCAACTCAGCAATAATACAATCAGCATAAACTTATGCCAACATTTAATAGATAACCATAACCAAGGGGGAGGCCAAGGCTCAACTAGCCCCCCCCCCCCCCCCCCCCCCCCCCCCCGGGTTTCACCTTTGATTTTATAGAAAGCTTAATTATTGTATGACAAACTTTATGAGTATTATTTAAGCTTGAAGCTGACTCAAGGATCATCCCTCCCTCCTCCTCGTGTAGTATTAAGTGTCAAATCAATCATGGACATTCAAATTTGGAAGGAGGAAAGAAGTGTGTCAAACACGACACCAAAAGGTGTCAATTACACACGCAAAAATTTGGGACAAAAATAATACGCCATCAACCTCAAAGGGATGCTTAGCATGGAGGCCACACTTTTGAGGCACCCACACATGGTAAACCTTCTTCACAGCCTCATACTAGTAATAAACAAAATTCATACTCCGTATAACTGACCTAATATTTCCATCTATTAAGTAGAAATGTAGAAGTCAGTACGACATCTTCCTATATCTCAAAGTATTATTTTCTACTTAGCAGGGGGACACTATAAAGCAATAAAAACTTCAAAGAAGTATCACTTACCTCTTTCAAGGTAGAAAGTATCTCCTTTAATGCTGATGGAGCAACAGCATCATGAGATATTAGCTTTTGGAGGCACGAAAGTCCAATAACACTCAACTTCACAGTTCTAACTTCACAAGCCATCAAAAAGATTCGCAAAATATCCTCATTATCAGCAATTTCACTCGGACTTGACAATGACCGAAGCTGCATTAAAAATTAGATCAAAATGTTTTATAGAGTTAAACATGAATAAAAAATTTATTCCCCCCCCCCACAAAGGGATGGCGGAATAAAATCAAACATGGAAAGCTAAGGTATAAATGTATGGGGGTTCATGTTTGAGACTTTGAGAGAGCTAAAAATCCCAGACAAGAAGATTCGATTATTACTGAAAGATAACTGATTTGAGCTGTAAGGAACATATTTTAGCATCATTTTGTTTCCAGGGTCAGGCAGAGGCCTCACATGCTAAAATTGACTAACAACAATTTTAGAGAAGTGTGCAAACCACAGAAAAAAAATAAATAAATAAATAGGACCGTATACTAATATAGGCTTCACAAACATGAACTTATTATGCAAGGCAAGATGCTATTATAAAACAATGTGCAAACACTTAGTAATCAACTAGTTTCATTTAAAGAATATTATAATTATAATCATCAAATACATATTAATATCCAGAAAATTTACCTTATTTTTTTAAAGAAATTTCAGTTAGCAGAGCTCAAAAATACTTGAAACAGTTACAGATCTAAAAGAAGAAAATTTTAAAATATAAAAATTAACTGTATTCCCCTTCTTCAATAGGAATTCACTTTTGAAACTATCATTTTTACACCATCTTTGAAACTGAAGATAGATGGTGTAAAAAAGAATAACAAAGCACAGGACGGAGATTGAAGTTGTAATTCTACCAATTATAGGGCATCCACTTTTCTGTGCCACTGAAAGAGATCATAAGGTACAAAGGATTTGGCCCTGATTGAACAACAGTAAGCTAATAAACTTAACTATAGGGTAGACTATAGTTAGACTATGAAACCTAAATTGCACCCATAAAGAGCACAAATAATGCCTCTCCACAATCCTTCTTTTTACCATGAACCATAAAGCTGCTGCAGAGCTGCCTAATAAAGTTGTCAGACATTTCTCGATGACGCAAGTTTTAGGTTTTTTTTAGGTAAAGGGCCAAAGGTTACCAAAATTCAAAGGAGGACTAAAGACAAATCAAATGCCGCTCAAAATATCACACTTTCACTCCCGCTCTATATTCAGGCGATTCGCATTGTATGGTTTTGACCCACTGAATCCAGACAGGATAGCGAACAACAACAAAGATTCGGAGATCCAAGCTCTAACTTCGTCAGAGGTTGACAATTGGACGTGAAATTGCTGCCTAAGAGGTTTGGGAACTCAGCTATGCTGTCAGATTCAATGCCCATTGCGGAGTATCAAGGACATCCCTTAGCTGATCATCCTGCAGTTAACTACAGCTATACAACAGCCTCGGTAAAGAAACTAAACCTTGAGTTGGCAAAACCAAAGTCTACCCTCCCACTACCGTTGGCTTCCAACTAAGTGAATCATCATATTGCCAATAAAGCAATCATCTTCCACACTTCAACAAATCAAGCTTTTTTAATCCTTCGTTTCAATGTTTTTATGTCGTGAGAATAACTTTGGTTGTATAAGGTTGAACCCAACCAATCCCAAACAAAACTAAGAACAAGTGCAAAAGATATAGAGCAGTACGCCTATATTTGAGACTATTACAGTTTGGGAAGACATCACTTATAGTATGGATTATTTTGGGATAAAATGTATAGTTGGGATCATTAGGATGTGGAGCGACTGTAGTTGGGATCATTACATGCGATTTTTCCGTTCCACTCTCTCACCTCACTATCAAAAAAGCATAGATGACTTCATACTTATTGATCTGCACTTCAAGATTCAAGAATAGAAAGAAATACCTCTTCAACTTATATAATCCTAGGTATGTCAATAAGTCTCTGTTTGATTAACTTATATGGTCAGCTTATCTAATCGGAATAATTTATGTTATCTGGTAAAACATATTTTGTCTGGAATAGTCTTATTTGTTTGTGAAATTGCCTGAAAAAAATATTTATTTTTGTCTAAAATCGTATTTCTGAATTTATTTAACCTATAATAGCCAAAATAAGTTACACCAAACAGGCCCGAAAAAATAGGCTCTCTCCTACTGCCTATCAAGCTCTCTATTAACACAAAAAATTAGAGAAGGCAATCAGGCATCATATATTAAACAAGCTTAGTCTTCCCCATATGTCTCAAATATAAAATTGATGCAAATGACACAACAACTTCACTTTGCATAAAAGGGTGGCTCAATACCTTCAGTTTGCATAAATGAGTGGCTCAATCCCTTTATCTTAGTAATTGTCGTTACCTAAAGCTCTCTTGAATAAGGCAGTAAACCTTGAAAATATCCTATGAACTATATCTAACTACCATGTGATCTATTTGTCTTTGCCTCAATTATGACAAACCTAGAAACTTCACTCTTTCCATTCATTTGAAGAACATACATTGTCCCGTCTATGCTCGATTAATGTTCATTCAAACTTTCACCATCAAAAGAGCAAACCACTAAACCTTATTATATCTTCATCAATTCAACTAAGAGGCAAAGGCATTTGATCGTATGGGATGGAAGAGGAAGATTTTTTGTATATGACTATACGGAATAATCACTTTTGGTTCATGTAGCTGACCCACTTATGGGATTAAGGCTTTGATTGATTGTTTGATTGAATTCAACTAAGAGGCAAACTTCATATTCATCCCTTCACCCATGTTATATCGCAAAACATAATCCGCAATTTAGAATAACTTGTCAGCAACTACAAAACGCTACATTATAATTCATTTATGTTATACCACGATTGAAATGTAGAGCAGCATTGCCTAGGAAGTTATAACTTACATTCATACCATTCTATGTCACAATCATCGATTCGAATTCCATAATCATAATCAAACTAAAAACCATTCCACCTCCTCTTTCACTCAATTCCAAATAAACCCCAAATTTCATTTCATCATTAGTAACAACATAATCCAAATTAAACAAAAAATCATCATAATTCATCATACACTAGACAATATAATTACATTCAATCGCAAAATAACAGCATTATCCAAAAAAATCACATTTCATCAATTTCAAATAAGAAATTAAACTAATCAGCTGAAATTACAAATTAAAATAAGAAAATGAAATTAGAACCTTAATAATAGCGTGTTCAGCCCCATCTTTAACAGCGGGATATCGGCGGCGAGCTTCGGCAGAAAGAGCGCGTAGATCTGATTCAAGGACAGCCATGAAAGCCATCTCGATCTCACCCACGAAACTCGAAATGGGTGTGATTTTGAGGAGAGAGAAAATGGGTGGATCAAGAAGTTGGCATTGTTGATTGAGGAGAGAGAAAATATGATGAACAGTTGCAGTGGCGTAGGAGAGTGATGATGATGGTGGTGGTGGTGGTGAAACGGTGGTTTCTGGCTTTCTTTTTTCTCTCTTTTTCTTGATTTTGTTACAAATTTCTCTTTGATTTACAAAACTAGAATGTAGCCGTGTACGGTATATATGAGAAAAAAAAAAAGTAAAAAACTAGTTATTGCCCGCGGGCGATCCCCTAATCACTATAAACTAGATGTAACTCCGTGTTATGCACGATTTTTTAAAAATAATTTTTGTATAAAATTTTAATTAATTTGTTATTGCATTTTAAAGATAATTTATATTAATTTTATGTAATTTATAATGCGATTTTATTAATTGAGGTGATTTTTATTTAATAATTAGATTATAAATATGGTATTATAAATATTAAAAAAAATTATTTAATGTGAAAAGATATTTTTTTAAAAATAATTTATATCCTAAATCACAATTAATAGTTTTTTTTATATCTGACACATAAATCAAACTATCAAATCTTATTCGTTAATTTTACTTACGTGGCAAATGATTTTTTTTTTCAATTCTAAAATAATTTTTTTTTTCATTGGTCAAAATAATCCTTTGAAATATGTTATATTATCTGTCGGATATTAGCATAAAAATTTTTAATGTGAAAAGTGCTTTTAGTTTACAAATAAATTAAATAATTCTAAATCACTATTTGTTTTTTTTTTACCTACGTGGCACACAATATTAAACTCGTGTTAACGTTATAGCCACATGGTATGCCCAACTACACACATAACACACTAAATAATTAATGTTAATTTTTTTATTTTTTCATATAAATTAAAAATCCTGAATCATAGTTTTTTTTACCGACACTTGAAATTGCACTATCAAATTACATTCGTTAATTTTGTTTATATATGACATATTTTTTTTTTTAATACTAAAAAAATGTAAATCTCTTTTCATTGGTCAAAATAATGTTTTTGTATATGTTATCTCATAGGATGAATATTAGGATAAAAATTTTAATGTGAAACGATGAATTTTTTTTATAATCTATAACTATAACTAAAGTAGAAACCGCTGACGTCATTTTTCCTCAAACCTGGACACGTGGCAACTTATTATAAAAAGTTTTCCCGCCCAAAACTGTCTTGCATGCTATAAAAATATTATATAATAAAAAAATAAAAAAAAAAGAAATTATTATCACTTCATAACTCTTGATACAGATTATTAATAATAAACTACTTTTCCTAAAATTGAGGGGTACGTGATGTTTTCTATCTTGATAAACATTAATTATCATTATTATTTTTATACGAAAAAAAAAACTTAATCTATAATAATAAGCTACTTTTCCTAAAATTGAGGTGTACATGATATTCTTTATCCTGAGCACAGGTACTAATCTTATCAGATTGAGTATAGTTATCAACATCATAATTTAAAAATTAAAACTTAAATCAATTAATTTTATCAACATCATAATTTAAAATTTAAATCAATTAATTTTTACTATAAATAGATGGGCATCTTACGAAATCATAACTTATCCATTTTATGAAAATACGTATTACCTCTGTTTCGCAAACATTAGTATGCATCTCTTCTATTCTTTATTTTCTTAATTAAATGAAAATAAATTCCTTTTATCATACACTTGATTTTTTTTACTTTTACGGAGTATCTACCATTACTTACATTGTTTACATTTGATTTTGCAAGGTTGACAATCAAGTATTAACATGGCAGAAGGAACCAATTACGTGGAAGAAATTACACCACTGATGGGGATCATGACTATTAAAATAAGAATTGTACGGTTGTGGAAACCTTCAAGTTTTGAAAATCCAAATAAAGATGGCAGTATTGAAATGGTATTTTTAGATGAAAAGGTAACCAAATATCTAATACTAAATAACTCATACATCATGTTTTTAATATACTCTAATCATCTTATCCGATTTTTTGTTTGTATGTATAGGGTGGTAGAATTCAAGCTACAGTTAAGAAGTCTTTGATTAGAAAATTTTCAGATATGCTTGCAGAAGGCCAGTTACGTATCATTAGTAATTTTGGTGTTGGGGAAAACACCGGAGATTTTAGGGCAACACACCATCTCTACAAGATTAATTTTTTCTACTCAACAACTGTTAATGTTTGTGAAGAAAACTTATCCATCCCTATACATGGGTTTAACTTAGTATCATTTGATGATATATTATCAAAAAAATTGGATGATAAGTTCCTGATAGGTAAGCTACTAAGCTATATAACTCAATCTATTTACTAATATTTAAAATATTCTATATACTATGAATATATTATAAAATCAATTTTATAATCATGGGATTTTTTTTATTGATAGACATTATTGCTCAAGTTGTGGTAGTTGGTTCCATTGAAACTATTGAACGAAATGGAAAGGAAACTAAGAGGCTTACTATAGAATTGAATGATATAAGGTATATTTTCTTGACTTTGACACTTAATATATTCTATCAAACTACATTTTTTGACGATTTATATAACATGTATGGTTTCATGAATATTGCAGGGCTACAAAACTGACATGCACTTTATGGGATCAATATGCAGAAGATGTCTTCAACTTTTTTGAAAATAATGATCTAATGCTTGCTATTCTTATCCTCCAATTTGGAAAAATTAAGGAATGGAGAGGTATCGAAAAAATATTCAATTATTATTCACAAAATGATTACATATATAATTATTTAAATAAACTTATGTCATGTGGTAATTCATAGGTGAAATGACGTTGTCAAACACATTATTTTCTACACGAATATTTTTAAACGCAGATGACATTGATGATATTGCTTTATTCAAACAAAGGTTAGTTCATGCATAAAGTTATCATATGATGCTTCCCTTTACTATTTTTAATTAGATATAGTCCAATATTGGCTTTCGTTAATGTAATTTGTATTCTTTCAGACTTGGCCAAAATGCAGAGAATGCTTCTGTTCGTAGGCTCACACAACCTACCCAAAGCTCAATCTCTATGAGTGATGAATTTCTTCAATTGCATGACAGAAAAACATTAGATGAGATACCTGAAATTGACAAACCAATATACTGTATTGCATTGGCCACAATTGTAAGTCTCCAATTGGAACATGGATGGTATTATTTAGCATGCAAAAAATGCAACAAGAAAGTAACAGAAGACGATGAAAAAATATTAGACAATGATGGTGAAAAGTCAGCCACTACTTTCTTCTGCAAAAAATGCAACAAATCGATTGTTGCTGAAGATGTAATTCCAAGGTTGGTATATATGTATATAGATATATTACACAATATAATTATTCATTTCAATTTATCAATGATGGAATTTGATATAATAATAACCTCATACAAATTTTAAACCAGGTTCAAAGTTCAAATCCGAGTAATTGATGAAAGTGGTAGTGCATCATTTGTCATGTTCGATCGGGAAGTAATGTCTATTGTGCACAAGTCTGCTTATGATTTGAAGGACTCTTTATCAAAGGTGCAGTTATAGTGTGGATATAGGAAGAAACTTAATCAATCATCTATGTTTAAGAATGGCTATACTAACTAATTACTGACTAACTATATAAATTTTCTAGGTTGATGATAGTGATTCATGTCCAGAGGAACTCAACAATCTTGTGGGAAAAAAGTTTCTTTTTAAAGTTGAGATTTCTGATTACAACCTCAAGCAAAATTGGGAAGTTTATGCTGTAAATAAGATGAGTGATAATGATGACCTAATGCAGTCTTTCTTGAGTACTTCTACCATCACTAAGGTTTATATTACTTCGTATATTTTTGGATAAGTTAATTATTTTGCTGCAACTTGATATATGCAATTTTTTTTCTTACTTGTGTTTTTCTTCTTCATAGGATGATGCTTCAAATTCTATATCAATCAACTACGATGGACATAAAGCAATCGCTGACGTTGAGAAGGTAATCCTGATTACAACTACTTACAACAACAAATTTCAAAAAAAATAAAACATAATTAGAAGCATATTATTTACAAAATTTATTTACTTATGCTATAATTTGTAGGAATCAATTTCATGCGTTGAAGATAATGATCAACTGTCAGGGTCATCTCCTAGCATATCAATTAAACGATCAATAGAGGTTGATTCATGTGACTTTGAAGCTGAATTATCTACCACTAAGAAGAAGAGGGTTGAAATCAAGATTGAAAAGGATGAGAATTGATACATGGGCTGCAATGAAATTTATATATTCTGGAATCAGACATCAATAGGCTGTCTCTTTTGTTATGATGAATAAATTTAGGATTATCTTTTGAAACCTTATAAGGTTGATGTTTATTGTTTATGTTTAATGATTATGATTTTGGAATGACTAATTTTCTATGCATATGTCTCTTTTGTTATGATGAATAGTTTTTGGAATTCCTTTTGAAACCTTATAAGGTTAAGGTGTTCTATGTTTTTTTTAATGATTATAATTTTGGAATGACTAATTTTATATGCATGATCTTTACTTTACAATTACTTTTCATATAACCTAAAACATAAGTGGAAATTATTCCCTTATTATAATGCACTGACAAAAGTTGTAGAAAAAGATAAAGATTTGAAATAAATTTGTTCATTGGAAATTACATTAACCTCTTATAAAAATAGCTAATATAGATCCATCCTTTAAAAATGGTTTCATGATTTAACATTGACTAAAGTAATGCTTAGACTTGAAAACATTTAAATGTGCCTCAAAAAGTTCAAATTGTAGCAAAGGTGAAATTATCTCTACAGCAAAATACTAGATTCCATGTTCTTAAATGAAACTTCATCATATAAATCACATTTACTTTTACATGAGTACATTATTTGTTATAAATAAATAAATTACTAAGATACTTTGCTAGAATTGTGGATCAATAATTAGGTAAAGGAAAAAATTAAATGTCTCAAACTATTTCAGAACGAATACTAATAATATTTACATAGGATGCCAAAAAAAAAGAAAAAAAAAGGGAATGAATTACGACATAATTAGAATGAATTAATACTAATCTCCTTTTACATGGGTACAAATATAAATAAATAATGGCAACAACTCTTCATATATTTTTCCCTCTTATTGTTATTGTTTTTACTAAAATATTGACCAATAAGAGGTTTTATCTTATTTAGTCCATCTGTTCAAGTGAACTTTGTTGTAATCAATCGTTAATACTAATCTTCTTTGTTGTAATTATCACTTACATGATTTTTTGCACTTTGTTGTAATCTTTATCAACAATTCACCAAAAACCAAGCGTTCATTAAATATCTAAGTTTGATGAATTGGTTTTATCTTATTTAGTCTATCTGTTCAAGTGCAGCTTTTTCCCTCCCATTTTTTAGTCAATTGTTCAAAATTTCAGTTGGTTAGTGCTAATATATTTTCTTTTTCTCCTCATCCCTCCTTATTTCACCCTAACTCATTAGAAAAAAAAACAGTCATTTTTTGAATAGTAAGAAAAATCAATCGTTTATCAATGGAGAAAGACAACCAAAAAATGGCAAGGATGAAAAGAAAATTGATATTGACCTATAAGAGGCGTAAGACCAACAATACATTAATGCAAGGTATTATTTCCATCTATAACTCAATTATTTTATCATAAACATGTTTGTTTTGCATTTAATTTGCTTACATGAAACTCAACAGGATGCATTGCAGAAAATTATTATCCGAATTCAAATCAACAATTCATGGGAAATTCATCTATGTTTTCTTCGCACTCTTTTGAAAATAAAAGCATGTCCAGCTTTCCACTGAAAGACATATCAAATAGTACGTTAATTTAATTTCAATTTATCATATAACACCTATATTTGTTTTATGTTATGAGACTAACCTTAGAAAATTAATTAGCTTTCATGACACCTCCATCAATAGCTTTGACACACTTGCGTGGATGTTCTTCATCCGAGCAATCTTTACCAAGTAGTGGTATCGTCAATACCAGAAAACAAGTGATTCAAAGTGCTTCTACTATCAGCCATGTTGTAAAGAACATATCAAACGTAACTGAAGATTCAAGACAATATAATCTTGATGCTACTCTATGCAAAAAATCATGTAAGTGATAATTGTTAATTTAAATTTTATAACATTCAATTTTATGTAAAAAATATTAACTTACATATTTTGATAAATATTATAGTTTCCAATAAACCTCAATTGACAATATTGGACCGTCATGAATGTCGTTCTAAAAGTGGTCAACTGAGCATTGGATATAATGCCTTAAGCTCTGGAAAGCATATCATTAGAAATGACACTTTCAGCCGAACAATCTCCCAGTAAGTCCACTTTCTACTCACTATTTTTCTAATCTAAATTTTTTATATATTGTTTATATAATAACACTATACCCACTTTATTAATGGCACCCTAAATGGTACCAGTCACACCTTTATCAAGGTATTCCTGTCAATATCGTGCCCCTGTGATCAACCATGATAAAACTACATTGCCGTCAACAAGCTACAACATAAATGTTTGTAGAGATGCAACTCCGGACAATCAAATCATTGCAGTGGACGAAGTGCATGAGTCCATGATTACAGTTTTTGCCTTAAAAATCACTAAGTACTTTTGTAATTTTTTTTCTTTTAATTTGGTTTTAATTTAAGTGAGCAGTCATAACTTAAACTACATAAGGTCTTTTTTCAGAAAATGCGGAGAGTGATAATGATGTGGAGAGTGATAATGATGTGGAGGAGGATATTGATGATGTTTCAATGCATACAACAGGTTTCTTCTTACTTTAAAATGAAGCACATTTACAAGCATCTATTCATACACAACATTATAATTTTTTTGTCATCATAATTGCAAATTAATTATTTATATTCATGTTAGGAGAATATTGGGATATTGGAGATCCAATATGGGCATGCACATTTTGTGGTGCAAGAATGTGGTATGAAGAGAGAGTTCGAAAAGATAGAAGATCATCTCAACCTAAATTTTCATTGTGTTGTATGCGTGGGAAAGTAAAACTACCTTTATTGAAAGATCCTCCTCTAATTCTAAAAAGGTTTCTTGAAAATAAGGATGCTAAAAGTAGATGCTTTATTAAAAATATCCGTCTCTTCAACATGATGTTCTCTTTCACATCAATGGGTGGAAAGGTGGATTATTCTATCAATAAAGGTCGTGGGCCATATGTGTTTAGGTTACATGGACAAAACTACCATAGGATTGGAAGTTTACTTCCGAACCCAGGGTCATCTCCAAAGTTTTCACAACTTTACATACATGATACTGATAATGAAGTTTCGAACAGAATCTCTTCAGTGAGGTTAGTTTGATAAAATATTTTTAACCATGAGAATATCTTACTAATATGAAACTTTGGTCCCTTTTAATTACTATATATCCCCTAATTTTTTCTTTTATGTTTTGTGTAATTGATATAATTACAGGCGAGATAACTCAGATGCATATGATGCTGATATTGTTGAGGATTTAAAGAAAATGCTAGATGAGCATAACCCACTAACTCAGTCATTTCGGATGGCAAGAGATCGATTTGATTCAAATGAGTGTGAAAATATCAAGCTAAAGCTGATTGGAAGAAGGGGTACAGATGGAAGGACATACAATCTTCCAACTGCTTCAGAGGTAGCTGCACTCATTATTGGTGATATATACAGCTTCCATGATGAGAGGTGTCCCAGTAATGTTAATAAGAAACATTAACCAACCTGAGGGCTTGTGCAATGGTACTAGATTACAGGTAATTCGGCTGGGCAACCATGTAATTGAGGCGAAAATCATCACTGGAAGCAATATTGGGCACAAAGTATTCATACCTCGCATGGTTTTAAGCCCATCAGATAACCGATTTCCTTTCAAAATGCAAAGAAGGCAATTTCCATTGGTTCTTTGTTTTGCAACGACGATAAATAAGAGTCAAGGTCAATCCCTTTCACATGTTGGACTATATTTACCAAGACCTGTGTTTAGTCACGGTCAATTATACGTCGCAATTTCAAGGGTGAAATCAAAAAAAGGATTGAAAATTCTTATTTGTGACGAGAAAGGTCAGACTGTTTGTACTACTACTAATGTAGTATACAAGGAGGTTTTCCAAAATTTGTGACAAGGTATTGCCGTAAACTATCTAATATTTTTGTAGAAGAAATTAAAAGATTTGTCATTTTTAACTACATATTTTGATGATTTCTACAGTAACGTGTTTGATATTATTTCTGATTTTTTGCTACAGACATTGCACACATTCCATCACACATTCCGTTAAGCAAGAAGGGGTTGTCGACCTTCCCAAAAGAAGGTAAATCAAGAGCTATAAGCTTATTATAGAACTAATTATTGAATTATAATTAATAATACAACTATGCTCAATTGCTATAATCGTTTAGAATAAACAATGTCAAAAAAGTTGATACTAATATCATTAAAAAGCAATCCTTATCAAACCAAGACTATACTTTGAGGAAGATACATATATAAAACAAAGCAGATGTCTCATGATACTTATTAATTAGCTAATATCAAGATTACTCTTATCAAACTCTGACAATGATCCAAAATTGCAATTACCAAATTTTTAGGAGTGAAAATAAAGTACACAGTACCTTATTTTCCAGAGCAAAATAGCATGTTAAATAATTTAAGTGGACTAAAAAATTATATGAATGTAAAAAACATGATTCTTACCTTTCAATTAAACTTTCTGCATGCAGGAATCGAATCGAGCTTCGACATTAATAAGGCTTAAGATCTCGGATCTGAATCTCCTGCGAGTATGATATGCTCATGTTCTACAATTTCTTGAAGAGGAAAAGATAAAATATCTGAAATTTCATTGTTCGTACAATGGACTGGATCTATCACTATATCTAATTTTGAATTAAGATTGTTTATTGTTCTACCATGATCATATCATTTGACTCAAGAAGGATAAACTTTTAGGAAGTTGGTTTTATTTTGTTTGGGGTCTTTTTTTTTAAGTGTTTATTTTTTATTTTATTTGGTAGAAGATATGTCAGAACTCAGAATAATGGTAAATGGGTTTGCTTTTCCTAATTTACTTGGTGGGAGTTGCATCTTAATTCTTTTTCCTTTATTTTACTACTTAGAGTTACATCTTAATTTTTTTTCCTTTATTTTACTTAGAGGTTGCATCTTAATTCTTTTAGTAATATTTTTATAGTAATTTATTAACCAACAATTTTTTTTTTATTATTGATGTTTAGAGATATATAAGAACCGTGATAAAAAAAACAATGTTATGATCCCTTAAATCGAAAATGAAGTTTTAATCACGCCTCACTCTCACAAATTAATTTAATTATATGTTAGATATAAAATGTTTAACCGTGCATCGCACGGGTACTAATCTAGTTATAATTATCTAAAATAAAATACAAAGCTTTTCATTGGACGAAATAATATCTTTACTTCTATTATAATTATAAAAGATGAATTTTTTTTATAATTATAATTATCTAAAATAAAAATTTCCTATATTATAGACGTGTAACTTGTATAATGGAGTATGTTCGTACTCCGTATGAAGTATAGTTCAATCATACACCGAGAAAGGGGAAAAGGAAATACGTAGTATGTAGAAAGTGGTACAAGGGCGGAAATGTGATTTCAGGAACAAATTTACTGTAACTAGTTGAGCCATCGCACGCGACACGCGCGATAGCCTAATAAACACGGAATGAGTGTGATTAATGTTGTCGTTAAATAGATGGGCCGTACTAATCTAATTTAGCTACTGTATGTAAAGGATGATACAATATTAGTTGATTTTGTGTTAAAATCGGGTTTAGATGTAGCTAGGTATTCAATGAGAGGTCGTAAAATTTGTAAAAATTTGAATCTTATTATTGCTTAAGATTAGGAGATACGGATTTATCGTAGAGCGTCATAAATTCTTGATGTATGGTCTAATGTTTATTGAATATCAATCTTAATAATTTTGTCGTATTGTTTTAAAGAAATGTTATGGTGTGTGACAAATCATTGTCTAAAAATAGAAAAAACGATTCACACACGTGTGTATAGATATTGTGCATATAAGGAAAGTTACGAAAAGCGACTTTCTAATAGTTTGATGATGTCACGGGCCCAAGTCATAATTGTTAACTGTTACGAAATAATTGTTAACTGTCGATAATTTTGAGTCTAAGACTAAAAATGATGATAGCCCAATAAACTAATATTAACTGTCGATAATGAGGTAGCGTAAGTGAATAATACTAATTGTTGTTTTATCGTTAAGGAGTAGAAATAATTGTTATTGTTTTGTTAGGTTATAATTTGATATTTGATGGAAAATGTAAGAATAATAAAGCGTTCTGTAAAGTATAGAGATGTTATTATTCATATTGTCTATAAGTATATAAAATTACCTCACATTTATAAAAATTACTCACCCATAAAGTATTTGCTTACCTTTATAGAATTTATTAAACCCTAAAAATCATACAAAATTACCCACCTATAAATAGTTTTCTCACCCTCTAAATGTCATATACAATTACCTCACTTCAAAATAGTTTGCCACCTCTAAAATTCATATACAATTTACCTCCTAAATAATTGTTTACCCATACAGAATTGCTCTTCTTTAAATAATTTGTTCACCTCTAAAGAATTTATCACTCCTAGAAATCATATTCAAATTACATTACCGTAAAACAGTTTGTTCACCTCCTCATAGTTTGCTCATGCCTAAGTAATTTGCTCACCCTTAAAAAATTGTACACATCATCGAAGGCTACATTTTGTACCACATATTCTTTGTTGAAATAAAAGCTACCTTTGATTAATTATAAAAAGTACTATCCTCCGTTACACATCACAATTCATCTTGCTTAATTGGTTCTAATTTCAAATCCTGAGATCAAGCAATATTCATTTGGTCGGTATCCTTCACTGGCTTCAAATCCTCCTTAATATTGTTTTAGACTAACATGATCAACCTGCAACATAAAATAAAATAAGCAAATAAACACTACCACTTTCCTGCCAAACATATTGAAAAATTTGAATTCAATGAAAATAAACTCATTACCATATATGATTATATTTATTCATGGAGCTTGAGTATAAAATCTATAAATTCAATGAAAATAAACTCTTACTTAATGTCGTGACTTTGCATCAATCCAAAACATTAAAAAGCCACAACGTTTACTGCAAAAAACTTTTTCATTTCTATGAGCTAAAGTAAATTCGAGATTTTCTTACAATTTTATAGAAATTAGATTTAGATTATGATGAATAAAGTAAACATGATCTATTTAAGCTAAAAAAATTATAGTAGTGGAGAGAAGCTCATTTTCTATTGGTACTGATAAAAAAATTAGCATAAATATAACTCAGTTAGTATTATAGGGGTTACTCGGTCACTGAACACCCAAAAAAGGAAAACAGGCTTCTAATTATGAAACGGAAGAATATTATAAAAGAATAAAGTAAAACCTATCCCTAGTTTCCCTTATTGCTCTATTTCTTTCTCTTTCATCCTTATTGCTCTCCCGTAGCCCTCTTTCTCACTCTCTTTATTTCACTCGCTTTTTCTCCCAATTCCTCTTTCTATCTCTCCATCTCTTCTTCCGGCTCCTCACTCCTGGGCCTTTTTTCTCGCTCTATATCTCTCTCCCTACCTCTCTTTCTTTCTCTCTCTCCTAAGTCTTAAACCTTCTCTTCTCTTCTCTCGGTGTGCCCCCTCCTCTCCTTTCCTAGCCTACCCTTTCTTCCCTTTTTCCACCTTACCCTTTCCCTCGCTCCTCTTCCCCCCTCTCTTTCTCCCACTCCCCCTCCCTCCTTTCTATGACGATTCTACCATACGGTTGAATTTTTTTGCTCTACAAATATTTTCTAGTAAAATCTAAATTACAAACAAACAGAATATTTTTCTATAAAGTAGAACAATTGTTCACCTTTAAACACACAATCAACCTCTTACTCCTCAATTCAGTCATCAAATTAGCCTCTCAAACTTCCAAAACCCTATAAAGTATGAAAAATTATCTTGACAATATTACCTTAAAGCAGTTGCACTATGTGGAAAAATATAATAATAGAACCATATAGATCTATACTCCTTTTCCTAAACTCTAAAATTTAAAGGCCTCTACTGAGAGCCAAAGATGTCACAACAGCTACCATCAATCTTAAAGTCAAATCTTGACAAGCCTCCCAAAGGTACCGCTAAACCAAGTAAGAAAAATAAGAGGATAGGTCAAGGTTTATATGACATTAGCTTTAACTGGATTTGATATGCATAGAACATAGAGCACCATAAGAACCGTTTGTTTTATGTTCTGGTTTCCATTTTTCAAAAAAATCATTTAGTAGTCAATTAGTGTGGCAAGACCCTTTTCATTGTCCATAGCTATCATGGCAATGTCTAGAACAACTATTAATGCATATTAAAGTCAGCTAATCCACTAATTTGTCCATTACCCCCTTCTTGATTCCAAAAGCTTATACACAACCATTAACCATTAAGCTAAACCCGTCAATTAATATAGCTTACTTTAATTGGGACAAATTATACAAAGAAAATTAATAACACTTATTCAGCTAGAGCTAAGGGGGTAATGTTCTTATGGAGCTGAGATAATGAAAAATGATTAATTAAATATGTGCAGCCGTATCATTATATTATTCCCTTACCAAACACAAAATTCAAACACCCAAAAAACAAAATCTAAAAGCCCAATAAACATATTTATACAGTAAATACAATAAAAAGGCATTACTCTAACAAAAAATTCTGAAATAATATACCAATATATATTCCTGAGATTTCAGGTCCTCCGAATTCGAATTCTCGCCGGAATTGGCTTCTTAGGCGTGAAAATTGCCCCCTGACCTGCATATGTTAATAGAATTCAATTAAATGACTTATACAATCTTTGGTATATAACATCACTAATTACAAGTATTAGTTCAATATTCCAAAGAAGATAAATGGCATTCAAGAATAATATATTTCAGGTCACACTTCAACAACAAAATTCTATCCATTTCATTTTCCCAAAAGTTCAATTGAAAATACATACAGCAAACTTCTATTCATTTTTATATAATTAGTCAACTTACCATAAAAGAAATCTCATGCTGTGTTTATCCCACAAAATCTCATTTCTCTTCCCACCCCCATTAGTCCTATTCTCATAATATTCCGCACATAAATTCTACTTTCAGTACTCTCTCATGAAACTACCATATTGAAGTACTATATTTTCACTTCATGGGAAACAAATAATGTAATTCACGCTACATAACCAGATAAGATACTACATTCTCCTAAATTGCTATGATCACTTAACAAACCATGGTAGACACCTAAACCCCTTCCCTTTTATCAACATGATTGCAAAAATAAAACTTATATCATGTGAGAGAATGATCAATGTACATTTCACCAATACAGTTTTCACGCAAATATCACTCGATTTTGCTTACGAATTTCTACCGCAAATATCCATGAGCTGAATTTCATTGATCTTAAGACCCAATATCACTCGATTTTGCTTATGTATCACTGTCTTCTACTTCCTAAATTCCTATTACTCTTGTTAGACTTAGAACCGATGCTAGCTTCTTGAAAATCAATACTCCCTCCCATCCCATAGTTCTCGGACCTATTTGATCCGCTACATTTTCAATAATAAAGAACAACGTCTTGCAATAAATATTTAGAATCATCACCTTGCAACAAACCCAGTTCTATTACGCTATCAAAAATTAACATCAATAATTATCATCAATAACGCTATCAAAAGGTTCAGATCAAACATTAAATCAAAGTTTCCAAAAAAAAAAAGAAAATGGATGAGAGAAATAGGAGAGAAAGTGAGATGATGAGATCTGAATTAGTTGCTGGTGACCAGCCCACCTCCCCCACCCCGAGCCTACCTACTCGCTAACCCCCAAATCCTCGACCCTACTCTTCTCCATGATCCTACTGCTCCTTAAATAATTTTTGTTCTTTTGTCTCTCCTTCCCCAAACACCACCACTGCTCCACCCCTCTCTCCATCCCCACCACCACTACACCACTCCAGTCCCATCCCACCACTAGAACCACCCCCTCCTCTTCCCGACTACCGCTGCCAACCTCCCCCCCACCTAACAGGCCAAAACTCCCACACAACCCACCAACCAGTCTCTATTCCACCCCCACCCTTCTACAGCCCCAATTCCACCAATTCCCGACCACCGCAACCAATCCTCACCACCAAAAACTCCCACACACCCCACCAACGAGCCAGAATCCCCCACCTCACCCAACCAGAACTCCCTTATCCCTCACAAACAGCAGCCACCAGCAACCCTGGTGCCCTGCTGCTACTCCATCTCCTTGCACTAAAAATAACCCCACATCACCAATTCTTTAATTGCGCACCAAATCACAGCCAACGCCACCAATTACCGCCAATCCGCCACCCACATATATAGTTAGATATAGTTCATAGGATATTTTCAAGGTTTACTGCCTTATTCAAGAGAGCTTTAGGTAACGACAATTACTAAGATAAAGGGATTGAGCCACTCATTTATGCAAACTGAAGGTATTGAGCCACCCTTTTATGCAAAGTGAAGTTGTTGTGCCATTTGCATCAATTTTATATTTGAGGCATATGGGGAAGACTAAGCTTGTTTAATATATGATGCCTAATTGCCTTCTCTAATTTTTTGTGTTAATAGAGAGCTTGATAGGCAGTAGGAGAGAGCCTATTTTTTCGGGCCTGTTTGGTGTAACTTATTTTGGCTATTATAGGTAAAATAAATCCAGAAATACGATATTAGACAAAAATAAATATTTTTTTCAGGCAATTTCACAAACAAATAAGACTATTCCAGACAAAATATGTTTTACCAAATAACATAAATTATTCCGATTAGATAAGCTGACCATATAAGTTAATCAAACGAGACTTATTGACATACCTAGGATTATATAAGTTGAAGAGGTATTTCTTTCTATTCTTGAATCTTGAAGTGCAGATCAATAAGTATGAAGTCATCTATGCTTTTTTGATAGTGAGGTGAGAGAGAATGGAACAGAAAAATCGCATGTAATGATCCCAACTACAGTCTATGCTTATTGACATATTGACATACCTAGTATGAAGTCATCTATGCTTTTTTGATAGTGTAAAATGAGCATAATAAAGGGGAAGGGCCATATACTTCCTATATAGATATACTGATACAATGATACACATATGAACGGAAGTAAAGAACAAAATCAAGTATGCCCAAAGGCTATAATATGTGTCATCTCTTCACTGAGACTTGAGTGCACTTAAAGCATCAATGTTGGTGCAAATGATGTACAAGTTGGTCAATGCTATGATTAATTCTGGAAATAATAGGAACATTGTTAGAGTAATATTTGGGGGAATCTGTCCTAAATCTATGATACATACAGAAAAGATTCTAAATATAACAATAAAACTAAATAAGAGAACACCTAAAACGGATTACGTAATAAATAAAAAGGAATGGAGGGAGTAATAGTTAATTTTAGCAACCTAAGAAAAAGGTAACCATATTTAATTACCTTTTACAACTAATACAAAAGAGTGCATTTGAGAGTTTTTGATTTTTGTAATTTATTTATTTTTATGATAAATCAACTAAATATTTCATCAAATGCATCATAGTTAATCATCTGCTAGAGACCTTGTTTAGAGTTATCTATTTTATTTTCTCTCTATGTAAGATGTTTTTCTTTTGCAAATTATGAGATTCCTGTATTTTCCGTTTCCATATGCTGCAACCTTTGGGATGGTTATTAGTCTCTTCCTATGCTTTTGAAGTTCTTCATTTTGGATTATTGAGAAAGTTTAGGGGACATATAATCATATGTATTTTTTACTCTTAGGAAAGTATGGCTCAAGCTCTTGGAATTTGTCTCCGACTTTTAGAAAGTAACCGTTCCTCCGATAGTGTACAAAAGTAAGTTAAATTTTCTAGATAGTGGTTCTTACTCATCTTTCTATCTATTAGTATCTATTTTCAATTTTCTTGTACCTTAATTTATATTCCATCTTATAAATCTCATTATTAATCTTCAGTACTGCAGCAGCTACCTTTAGACAAGCAGTGGCCTTGGTTTTTTTTTATCATGTTGTTATACTACTAAGCAATAAACAGAAATTACTTATCTCTTGATGCGTGAACCAAAGTTACAATAGCCGAGTCGTGGAGAACCACTGACCTAAAAGACGATTCCGCGCTACCTCCCGGTGCAGTAAACTAGAAGCGGTCGTCCTCCAGGATAAGCACGGCGCCGGAGTTTATGTGCACTCACAAACCCGACTGGAACTCAGAATACTTGCCCAGAAAACAGAAGAGAAAGAACTCGTGTTTAGATAACTTTAGAGAAGAGAGAAGAGTGATTGTGTTATTGTATATTTGACTGGGAAAAGCAACAAGTATATATAGGCAATAGAAGGGAGACAAGAAGCATAAAACGAGGAAAGAATCTGGCTAAGAAAACGACCAGATTTATTAAGCCAGTCAACAACAGAAGCAATAGACAAGGAATTGAATCAGTCAGCTACAATCAAGGGATTAATGACTGATTTAATTCCGTAACCCCAACAGTCGGAAAAGAATAATCCCAACAGACAAAAAGGAATATTCTGTTTAACAAAAAAAAGGAAATAAATTTTCTCCAAAAAGATAACAAGGACCCACGCCCGCGCATCGCATTCCCCAAGTCCCCAGTCCCGAGGCCCGACCCGGCTCGGTGCGCGCGTGCGCGTGTGTGTGGAGTAACACTTACCTCCCACTCACTCAACTAAGTAGTGCTAAGACACTACAATATAAAACAAGGAAAAACCTTTTCCCCCAACCAATGTGGGATTTTCCCCTTTCATTTGTTTTTTTCCTCTCTTTTGTTTTTCCCCAACTCTCTTATTTTATATCAAGAACTTCCAACAATCCCCCACAGATTCGAAGATATGAAAAAGAAAGGAAGGAAAAGATGAATTCTGGGCAAAACAAAACAATTGCATAAGTGTCAATGTCTTGCGACTTGAATTAACACATAGTGGACATCAAGCTATGATCCCCCACCTACCAAGTGACTTTCGTCTTGAACTCAATAGGGAGTTAGGAACCCGTCACTTTGAGCCACACAATTGAACATGTATAATATTCTGAAATTCCGCGAATAAAGATGACGCATTATACTGGCCATACGTCCAGCCTGGATGCTCGTAGGTGCTCTAGAGTATAAGCCCACGAAATACTCATAGGAAGCGGCCACACTTCCACACCTAAGTAGGTGAACTCCATCAAGTGTGAGCTACAACACACCTCCAAAAATATGGATATGGGTTCATTAAGAGCCATATGCTCAACCTCCTTCTCATTTGTAGCTAAGCACAACAAACATCTAGAGATGGACAAATAAAATAAAAAAATGTGCTTCCGAATTATTATATAATGTTCCCCTTTGAACTCATGGTGAGTAGGAGTTCACTATTTCACAATTCATGCAACGAGCTTTAGCCCCATCTCTTCCGATGTTTCCAAAACTAGTTTTTTACATAGGCCTTTAGTTAACGGATCCGCAATGTTCTTTTCAGACTTAACATAGTCCAGTGATATCACCCCTTCAGACAACAAATTTCTGACGGCTTTATGCCTCAGACGGATGTGTCTCTTCTTCCCATTATAGGCATGGTTGTGTGCAACGGCAATTGCAGCTTGCGAATCACAATGAAGTGCAACTGAAGGAGCTGGCTTCCCCCACAGTGGAATATCTGCAAGCATGTTCCTCAACCATTCTGCCTCATGACCTGCCAATTCAAGAGCAATAAACTCAGATTCCATAGTAGACATAGCAGTACAAGATTGCTTATAAGATTTCCAGGATACGGCTCCACCCCCAAGGGTAAAGACATAGCCACTAGTGGAGTTAACTTCATCATTATCAGATACCCAGTTGGCATCACAAAAACCTTCCAAAACTCCAGGAAATTTGGAGTAGTGCAAACCCCAATCCGCAGTACCCTTAAGGTACCTAAGCAACCTCCTAAGAGCAATCCAATGATCACTACTTGGGTTATGAGTGTACCTGCTCAACCTACTAACAGAATAAGCAATGTCAGGTCTAGTGTAGTTCATTAGAAACATAACACTACCAATAATTCTAGCATACTCAGACTGATTAACTGGATCACCATTATTTTTCTTTAGGTGGAAACTTGGGTCATATGGAGTCTTAACTGGATCGACATTAAATGAGTCAAACTTTTTAAGAAGTTTTTCAACATAGTGTGACTGATTAAGACAGATGCCTTTTGAAGTCCTTTTGATTTTTACTCCCAAAATCACATCTGCCTCACCCATGTCTTTCATTTCAAAATTTGAACTCAAAAACTGTTTTGTCTCATTTACTCGATCCAAGTCAGTCCCAAAAATCAACATATCATCCACATAAAGACAAATAATTACACAACCATGACTATCATGCTTAAAATAAACACAAGAGTCACCTTCATTAACATGAAAACCATTACCAGTCATAGTCTTATCAAATTTGTCATGCCATTGCTTTGGAGCTTGCTTAAGCCCATACAATGACTTGACTAACTTACAAACCTTGTTCTCTTGGCCTGGAACAACAAACCCTTCACGTTGGACCATATAAATCTCCTCATCCAAGTCACCATTCAAAAATGCAGTTTTGACATCCATTTGATGAACAACAAGATCAAAAATGCAAGCAAGAGCAATTAAAGTCCTAATAGTTGCAATTTTAGTAACAGGGGAGTAAGTATCAAAATAATCAATGCCAAACTTTTGTGTAAAACCCCTTACCACTATTCTTGCCTTATACTTGTCTATGGATCCATCGGCCTTCAATTTTTTCCGAAAGATCCATTTACAAGTAATGGGCTTACAACCTTTAGGAAGTTCAACCAATTCCCAAGTGTTATTATTGAGAATTGATTGTAATTCACTGTCAATTGCTTCTTTCCAAAAAACAGCATCAACTGATCTCATTGCCTCATCATAGGTCCTTGGATCATTTTCCAAAATAAATAAATGCACAAAATCATCATCAATTAAGGAAGATTCAGATAAATAAGATGAAATAAAATCAGGACCAAAACTGTTTTCCTTTCTTAACCTTTCGCTTCTCCTTGGCTCCAAAACAGAATCATTGTTAGTAATAGGAGAATTAGCAATAGGTAAACTAACAGAACTACTAGCAATTAATTCACTATCATTAGAGGGAGATATTTTCCAAGGAAAAATGTTCTCAAAGAATTTAGCATCTCTAGCCTCAATGATATGGCCACCTGCATAAGTGTTGTTAGTACCTTTGACAAAGAAACGATAAGCTGCACTTTGATAAGCATAGCCAATAAAAATAGCATCAACAGTTTTAGGACCAATTTTATCCCTCTTGAAACTAGGTATGCCTACCTTTGATAGGCACCCCCACACTTTCAAGTATTTCAGGTTTGGCGCTCGACCCTTCCATATTTCGTATGGAGTCTTGTCAAGCTTCTTGTGAGGAACCCTGTTTAAAACATAACAAGCAGAAAGAATAGCCTCCCCCCACATGTTATTAGGAATCCCAGAACTAATAAGCATAGAATTCATCATATTCTTTAAAGTTCTATTTTTCCTTTCAGCTATACCATTTTGTTCGGGTGAATAGGGAGCCGTTGTCTCATGAACAATGCCAAGTTGCTCACAAAATGCCTTAAGAGTGTCAGGGTTGTACTCACCACCCTTGTCACTCCTAACCCTTTTAATCTTTTTGTCCAACTGGTTTTCTACCTCAGCTTTATATTTGAGGAACATTTCCTCAGCTTCGTCCTTAGACCCGAGAAGATAAACCATACAAAAACGTGAGCAATCATCAACAAAGGTAATGTAATACTTTTTACCCCCTCTACTTTCGTGATTGTTAAAATCACCCAAGTCACTATGAACAAGCTCTAGTACTTCAGTCTGTCTATCTACTGATTTAAATGGCTTCTTTGTAAATTTGGCTTCAACACAAATTTGACATTTCGAAAAATCAGTGTTAGAAAAACTTGGAATCAAATTTAAGTTTTTAAGCCTTTTAATAGAATCAATATTAACGTGGCCTAATCTAGCATGCCATAAATCAATAGACTCAGCAATATAAGCAGAAGAAGTACTAGCATTCTTATTCATAGTGTCAATTTTAACATCAAGAGTAAAAAGCCCCCCCATTACAAAAGCCCTTTCCCACAAATTCCCCATTGCGAGTAAGAACTAATCTATCAGAATCAAAAGAGAGCTTCAGTCCAGCTTTCATGAGTAAACTGCCAGAAATTAAATTCCTGCGCATTTCTGGAACATGCAAAACATTAGTCAGAGTAAGCAATTTTACAGAATTGAGAGTGAGAACGATCTTCCCTTTGCCTTGGATAGAAGCAGAAGCTGAGTTGCCCATGAAAACATTTTCACCTTCAACCTTGTCATAGGTAGTGAACATGTCTTTGTTGGTGCAGATGTGTCTGGTAGCTCCAGTGTCAACAATCCACTCAGCAGCATTACCTGTAGAGTTAGCTTCTAAAACAACAGCAACAATAACGTCAGAATCCTCAATAAGATTTGCTTGACTTTGCCCATTCTTCTTCTTCTTCTTGACCCTGCAATCCTTAGCCTTGTGACCAGTCAAACCACACTCAAAACAAGTACCCTTAAACTTGTACTTCTGAACCTTCCCTTTAGGCTTAAGAGAACTGCTATTGGCTTTAGATTGGTTGTTGTGTTTGGGTTCAACAAGATTGGCTTTGACAGAGGAAGAGAAAGGAAAAACAGAAGGGCCTTTGTCTTTGATACGGTTTTCCTCCTCAATTTTGAGGTGTCTTACAAGCTCCTCTAAGGTTAGGTCTTTCTTTTTGTGCATCAGTTGGTTACGAAAATCCTTCCAAGAGGGAGGGAATTTCTCAATCAAAACAATAGCAAGGGTAATATCAGAAATAGACAGACCTTCAGCAGCCATACTAATACACACATTCTCATAAGCATGAATCTGATCAATAATAGGCTTATCATCAACAACTTGAAAACTCAACCACTTACTAACACAATAACGTTTAGTACCAGCATCATCAGTCCCATATTTTTTCTCTAAAGCATCCCAAATATCCTTAGCATGATAAAAACCCATATAAATATCCAACGGATTATTTGACATATAATGCAACAACATGCCCTTACAAGTTCTATCATCCTTAGCAAACTTAACATTTGTTTCAGACAAATTATCCTTATCATCAGGTTCAACAATATCATCAAGAACATATGCAACATCAATTTGCTCCAAATAAAAACGCATCCTAACAGCCCAATGTTTATAATTATTTCCATCAAGAGGCTCTAACTTAGACATATCAGGAATCAGAAACTTGGAAGCCATAATCGTCTTTTAGATTGTTATACTACTAAGCAATAAACATAAATTACTTATCTGTTGATGCGTGAACCAAATTTACAATAGCCGCGTCGTGGAGAACCACTGACCTAAAAGATGATTCCGCGCTACCTCCCGGTGCAGTAGACTAGAAGCGATCGTTCTCTAGGATAAGCACGGCGCCGGAATTTATGTGCACTCACATTCCCCAAGTCCCCAGGCCCGAGGCCCGAGCCCGACCCGACGCGCGCGTGTGTGTGGAGTAACACTTATCTCCCACTCACTCAACTAAGTAGTGTTAAGACACTACAATATAAAAACAAGGAAAAACCTTTTTCCCCCAACCAATGTGGGATTTTCCCCTTTCATTTGTTTTTTTCCTCTCTCTTGTTTTTCCCCAACTCTCTTATTTTATATCAAGAACTTCCAACACATGTGGCCCAAGCAAAGTCACTTCCTTCGGGAAAATTCAGTTCTGGAGGTCAAATCTATCGATCAAGATCAAGTTCTGTTACTGGGGATGATACTGTATCTGGAGTAGCACCTGTCACAAGGGAAAGCCTTACCAAAGCTGGAACTGTTGGGCTTCGCTTGCTTGAGGACGTGACAGCTCTTGCAGCAGGTGGATCTGTATGTGTTGATTTGAAACTTAAAGTTCCTTCACTTAAATTTGTTTGGATCTTACACCATGAAGCTACTTGAGCATAGTCTATTGATGATGAAGATGTCTTTTACTCATTTGTTTGAAATGTTCTGTTCCATTATCGAATTATTGTTATCTGCTTTTGCTTATTTTTTGATCCTTTGATGTTGCGTTTCAGGCAACTTGGTTACATATCAGTTCCGTCTAACGATCATTTGCCCTTGATATACTCGAGTAAGGAATTCACCTTTTCTTTCTGTCTAATTTGTGCTCTTTTCATATGTATTACACTATTACTTGGATATTTCAAAGCTGTGGATCCTAAATTTAAAATGATACCAAGCCTTGGTGAAATTCAAATGCTGCCAAATTCATTCAAATCTGAAAATTCTCTCATTCCTGTCTAACCATCATCTACCCTGGTGTTGTGTTCTCTTGAAAGTTGAAACACCTTTTTCTTTTTTTCTATTTTTTTTTGCATACACTTGTTGACTACTACCATTGCTGTCCTTGTCCTTCCTAAATACCCATAATACAATTAAAAACCTTGACAAGCTTATCTAATTTAGGCGCAATGTTCATTTCCACATAGATTGACTTAGTCCTTAATTTACAATTACCATCTTGATTTAGATTTTCACTTTAATATTTATATACCTATGTTAGCGGGTGCTTTTGAGTTTTGGGATCTGCAGTACCAGCATGACCAAATTTTTTAGTTATTGGTGCCAAATCTATATATCTGTGGTTCATGTTTGTCCAATCAAATTATGTGGCCATTTTCAGAACACTGGTTCCATACGAGCAGGTAATCATGTGTTCTCACCAAATACCTACCTGCTTTTGGATCACTTAATCTGTTCAACTCCAAGCCTTAAAGGGTTGCTTCAATGATGTAGGTCTTGCGCCATAAGATATGCTCTCTTCTGATGACTTCTCTTCGTACCAATGCTGAGGTAACTTATTATTGTATATGATATTGTAATACACCATATAATTTGGGAGTAATCTAAAATTTTTACAAGCCAATGATCTTTTGAATTCTGCCAGCTTGAAGGAGAAGCAGGAGAGGCCTTTTTTCGCAGCTTGTTGTTGCGTTCGGTTGCTCACATTATAGGGCTTTATAGCTCATTCCTTATCACTGAATCTGAGGTACATGAATATACCTTCTAAAAGCTTATTCTGCACGAAAGAGAATAATTCAACTGATACTAGTGTTTTGCTAATAAATATAATATTACATGCTTTTCTTTACTTCTTTTGGTAGGTTTTCCTGAGTATGTTAGTGAGGGTTACAACTCTTGATCTGCCATTGTGGCACCACATCCTTGTTCTTGAAATTCTGAGGGTATGTCAATAAGCTTACTTGCCTCTGCTATAATTCTTTGTTATCTTGATTTGTTGTGTCTGTGTATCATATCTTGTGCAATATGACAGGGCTTTTGTGTTGAGGTGCGAACCATGCGAGTTCTTTTCCAGAATTTTGACATGTAAGATCTAGTACCTGTTCTTTTGTCGTACCGTGTTGAATTGCATTGGTTGGGTTTGCATGGACCAAATATGATATTGGTAGCCGGATGTAGTTTTTTTTGGGAATTTGCAAAAATTGGATAAATCAAGCCATACAGTACGACGAAACCCTAATTTCGTACTTGCTTTCAATTAGGACGAAAGGTAGAGCAAGATAGCAAGGATTTAAATTTGATTTGAAAAATTGTTTGTTTGGAAATTTAAGGACGAAAATGGAACTAGTATTCCACGATTTTGAGGAGAGAGTAAGATTAGGGTGAAATTAATAGGGGGAAGAAGAAATTGGAGGGAAATGTGGGAAAAAGGGAAAAAAAAGGGACTTTTGTATAGATCACGTGCCACGCACGTGACGGTCAATGCCGGAGTTTTGAAGTCAACTCCCGAAATCCGACAAAAGGTCCCATCACACAACCAAAAACACACAAAGCTCCACTGAATTGCTTCCTTCTATCATCGTGATAAATTAGGGTTTAATCTCGAATTATACCCCATCAAGAGTCGGAGTGGGAGTAAGATGTGGAAAATCTGCAAGCGACGGCTGCGAATAATCACTGAGCTTCTTAGGTGCCGTCATCTCTGATTCTGTATCTGAAGGTACTTCTGAATCACTAGAATCAGTTGGAGGGTCTCGACGATTATTGTTATCCCCAGCACCCCTCAGGATTTGCCTGTAAAGATTCTTTTTGTCTATGAAAAGAGTGTTCGATCTCAGGATCAAATGGGATATAACCTGATCTGGAACACCTGGGCATACACAAAGAACTAAAAAGAAAATATGAGACTTGCCTCAAAGAACTAACGTTCTCTGAGACAAGAAGAAATAACCTAGACTATAGAAAACAATCAGAAATAAAAATAAAACCGTTTTCCCGGCAACGGCGCCAAATTTTGGTAGGCTAAAGTCGTATCACCTAATCAAAAGTAATTCCTAAAACCACTAACTAATATTAGATAGGGAAGTAGGGTCGAATCCACAGGGAAACTGGTCTTTCTATTCCTAATTAATTAAAGCAATCTAAATTATTAAGTAACAAATTAATATTATGAAAGGGAAACTAAACTACGAAGATTAAGGGTTAAGAGAAATCAATAAATAAAGGACCTAGGGCATAGGTTCACCAATAAATAATATTTCAGGGTAAAACACAATAGTCAATCATCAATGCATCAATTAATCAGATCATAAAGGGCTTTCGCTACGTATTACAATCACAGAGTTAATCTACCGGTATTAAATCTCATCTCTCGAATCTCGACTTAACCATTTATAAATTAACCTGCCTATTGAAACTAAGCCTAAATATCAATTCTCATCTCTCGAATCTCGAATCAATATTGCTAAACTCATACATAAAAGACCAGCGCTAATCTAGTTGCAGAGCATTAAATCAATCAATAGGAAATTAATCTAGCATTGACAATCAACAACAATAAATTACCCCTTCATATTATTTAGGGATCCCCATAAACCCTAGAAAGAAAACTACTCAGACATAATTAAAACTAAACTAATCAAAGCAATTAAACAAGACATGATGAAAGAAATAAAATAAATAACTGAGATTAAAGGAGAAGAAATCGTTACCAAAGTGTAGACACCAAATTGTGTCTCCCCAAAACCAAACCCAGTGATGAATGCCTTTCACGTTGTGTTATTATCGAATTAGGTGAAAGTGGTTTGGAAGTCGAGTGTTGCGGTTTAGTTTTAATTAAATTTTTTTCTCTCTGTTTTTGAAAATGACTTTATTTATTTGAAAATAGCCGAACCAGTTTAGTTTGGTCCATAATTAAGGTCGAATAATAGTGTAGATGGATGGAGGTCGAAGAGATCTTTCCAACGATATATTATAAGCCCGATTCCGATGAATATTGAGGAAGTTATGGCCAAAATACTAAACTGGGTCTGGTTAATTATTTTAAATACGGCCCAATGATCTAGAGGAGGGCCCAATGTTAATTATTATTCCTAAAATTATTAGGATTAATTATAGTTTTCTAGAAGTTTCTAGAAGGTTCCTTTTAATTCTAATATTATTAGATTTAATAATTAATTATTTTTAATAGATTTTTATTTGGAATAAAATATCGTTTTGTTATCTTAAAAATATATATTTTATCTTCTGTACGGATTCCGTAGTTCAAGTTGATTAAAGATCGGATTCCGCGTGAAGAAAAACGCGCTAATACAGGTTGTCGCCAAACGACAAGTCTGTCGCCGCGCGACAGACCCTGTCGCCTCGCGACAGACATTGTCGCGTCGCGACAGAGTTAATTCCTGGCGACAGCGTGGAGTTTTATTCCTTATCAAATTCTATGATTTTTCTGGATTATTTTCATTATAAATAACGTCCGAATCCCTGTTTTCAAAGAATCAGACACAATCAATCAATTCACATTCAATTCTTTCTTTTCTTTCTTGAGCAATATATGCTTTCTTTCTCTCTCTCTTTCTAAACTACCTTTTTACATACAATATTCCGCATTCACAAGACTTAGAATCACTTAGCCAAGTTCGAAGTTGCCTTCGCCCTAGACGTGTAAGGTTGATAATTTCTGAGGGTTTGGTCCAAAACTAGTCAAAGCTTTATTTAATTTGATTTTTATTTAATTCTTTAATTCTTTAATTATTTTTTATTATTTTCATTGAAGTTTACTAACTTGTGTATTTTGTTATTAGAAAGAGGTACGAGGCTTCAAAGTATGTAATCTTATTACTCTCTTTCAATGTAGAAAGCATGTTTATTATTGTTTAATATTCCTAGTATCATGTTAGGATGTTTTTAATACTTTCTAGTATCATGTTAGGATGTTATTTTATGCTTTCTAATATCATGTTAGTACCATGTTAGGTTTGAACCTTTGATCTTTATTGCTTAGTGACATGCTAGGATTTGTTATTAATCTTGTTAGTATCATGCCTAGGATCTTGCTATTATATTTAAGCTTTATTATGCCTTATCATGCTATTATCATTATTGTTATTGATTTATTTATTATGTTGCTTGTTTTATTTATTGTTATTGCTTGATCACACCTTTTATGATTGTTAAAGGGAATTTGTACTTGAAATCACGCTTAATAAGATAATTAATAATTTGGTTTAGGCTAATGTGATTTTAATTCAAGTGATCGCCAATAATAGTTTTATTTGTGCATTAATATTCAACCAACATAGATAAACAGGGTAGGTTTAATATGATGTTTGTATGTTATTCGAAAAGCGCACATGAATACGAGCAGAACAAAGTAGAGGCCTATTTTTATAGGGCGGGTCCTTTCTTTTGTAGATTGGATTCGTACCCTCAACCCCGGACCCTATTTGGTTCAAGACCTTATGGAGTAGTTGATGGTCCTTTGGATTGTCTTTTGGGTTTACAAGTTCCTAAAACTTGTTGGCGACTCTTTTTGCTCTTTTTCTTTCCCTTTGGAACGCCACCGTACTTTAGTGTATGATCACAGTGGGGTTCAAGTTTGGGGTTATCGTAATGCTTGAAATATTCCCTACAGTTTTTGGCGACTCCACTGGGGAGGATTTCTATTTAAATTCCTGAAATTTATTTAATTTTGGCAATTATTTAGAATGAGCGGATGAGACTCGAAAAATTCTAAGTATTTCATGCGCGTGATTTGATTAACATTATTGTCATATGCATTAAAAGGTCCTCATGGGAGCACCCCATGAGTCAATCTACAGGAATTTTACACGTAGGAAATTTGAGAAATATCTTTCATGACTAGAATCGAAAAGATGATGCGAAATCTGGAAAATTCGAAGAACACAGAAACTTGCCAAGGCATGTAGGAACTAGCGTCTAGAAAACAGGGCTTGTCGCCCGTAAAAAGTTTCTGTCGCCTGGCGACAGTTCTGTCGCTTGGCGACAAAAGCTTTTTTGTGGCGACAGTCCTTGTAGTCTGGCGCCAAGTTCTTCCAATACCGAGCTAGGGGTCTGCCTTCTTGCTTTGACCATTTCTAGTGTTGTTGGCTCGATTTTGCTTATTGATTGAGTCATTTTCTCACTTTTCTGAACCCATATGTGTTCTACATATGGAAATAACCCTCTGGGGGTTCCTGCTTCACCTGCCCAATGGAATATTCCACTATCATGTGCAAAGTTCAGATTTGGGTACGTGTAATGTTTGTGAATCCACCAAACCATGGAGTCGAGTTCGATTTCATCACGAACTCGCGGAATCCTGTCCATTCGCTCCAACCCTCCCGGTAGGCTTGTGTGCAATGCATATGGATTCTTAACCATGGACCTTTTTGACTTAACCCATATCCTCGAACTTTAGAGAACTAGAGCCATGGTTAGGTTGCAAACTCATCTTGTGACTATGTGAACTGCTTGTGCACCCTTGCTTGTATTTATTATATATGTGTTAACCGTTTGTTTGACTTGTGTTAAAGACTAAATAAATTGACTAATGACTAAAAGGACTTTGTCTAATTAATTAATTAATTTTGAATTAATTAAAGGCTATTAAATTAATCAATTCGACTTAGTACGACTTTAGGTATGTCCATTTAGAGTAAAATTACTGGAAACAGTCCAGATTAATGTTCCAGCAATGGCGTAGGAATTTGGACTGTGGCGCTGCAGTTTAGTGTCTGTCGCCTGGCGACAATTTTGTCGTCTGGCGACAGGCACTAAACTGTGGCGACAGTCCTGTTGTTTTAGCGACAGTCCAGTTCTCTTGCTCGAGTCACCATGACGAGTCTAATTAACAGTCTACTAATCGGTTAATCAATTTATTAATGGTTCAAACCATGTTAAGGCTTAAATTGAGTTTAGGCACTTAAAGTCCCATGGTCATACACTAGTAGTCAAAGCATGTCACACACATACACATAAAGCACACACATAACATGTTTGTCACATTATGACCATGTCTAGAGAGTCTTGAATGCGTGTTTTCCGTCATTTTTTTAGGGGGGTAAGTCGGATATTAATCCTCCAATTTTTTAAATTCCCTTAAAATATATACCCCATTTTTTCACTTTTTCTTTTAAATCTTTTGAACATAAAGTCAAGTCAATTAAGAGTCGAGTATTAAAACAAATATGGTTTAAATTACAGCGCGTGGTCAAGAAAGGAAGGGCGTTTAATCAAGGACAACACTTTTGTTCAAGTCTTACTTTTTGACAAACCAATCGGTAGGAAAAGGAAAGCTAAGAAGGCAATGGCTAGTCAAGAAGAACTTAATGAAGTCAAGGGACAGGTAGCCAACTTGGCTGAAATGTTGCAAAACCTATCGCTGCAAATAAGTAATCCTGAAAAACAAAAACAATTGGACCTAATCCAGGAAAGCTTGGGCAAATTGTCCAACGACTTTAGATTTCAAGAGATTAGCTCCCAAAGGGTCTCGGTGGATAAGGACCTTCTCCCACAAAAGTTCAATCCCAATGACATCCCTAAGTTCAAGGCTATGGACAATCCTTATTTTCATTTAAGAGCTTTTGAAACTGTAATGAGTATTAAGGGGATAGATAGAAAAGCATTTCATTCTGTATTTTCATTATCCTTAGAAGTTGTATGTCAACAGTGGTACTTTTCACTTGATAAAGAAAAAACCTCTAGTTGGGAATCCATTGTGAGCGCTTTCATTGAAAGGTATAAATGCAATATACAAGTTGAAACCGATCATAGAGAATTAGAAATGCTAAAACAAAAAGAAAATGAAGGTTTCACCTCCTTCTTTAATAAATGGAGGGAAACTACTGCAAAAATGGTTGAAGTGCCTAGTGAAAAAGAATCCGTTAGAATGTTCATTAAGAACCTCCAAGAAAAATACTCTAAACACCTTAAGTACCAAAGCAACTTAAACACTTTCAAAGCTGTATATGATATTGGAATTAGTATTGAAGATGACCTTGCTAAACAAAAAGTTGCTAATAACAACTCAAGTAGTGGCTGGAAAAATAAGAAGAACGACAATCCTTCTTCATCCAAATCTACCCACTCAAATAATGTTAGCACTTTTCCTCTAAACGAAGTTTTGGCAATGAATAATAATCAAGGACAAAAGAAACCATTTAGGAAGAATTATACTCCTATTGCTATGAGTTATGACACCGCATTTGATCGCTTACATGCAAAAGGTCTTATAACTCCTATTGGACCATTTGGGGACCCACCTGTCGAAAGGAGAACGGCTAGCTGGAACCCAAATGCACATTGCAAATATCACCAAGGTAGGGGTCATCCTACAGAAAATTGTTGGAGACTAAAGGAAGCTATTCAAGACTTGATCGATAGTAACAAGCTCCCATTGCCTCCTGCAAGTAAGAAACCAAGTATCAATACCGCACCGCTGTCGGATTCCTTAGCTATTTCCGACGAAGAAAACCAAGAGGATCCATCTAGCCTCATAGAGCCTATCGAGACCATTGAAGAAGAAATCTTCGAAGATGCTCTCGAATTCCATGGCCAGGAACCTGCAACCAAGCAAGAAGTAGTGGCATTGACATTAATATTGACAGAATTGAAAAAATTGATCTCACAAACCTTTGAGGCTATAAAAGAGAAAAATGAGCTACTTAGAAGTAGACCCCCATCTAAACAAAAGAAACCTTTTTCTCTCCAAGTAATTGATACTCCCAAAAATAATAATAGAAAATATACTCCAATTGGGACGTCATACACAAACATGTTCAAAATGCTCTTCGAGAATGGAAAAGTTCAACCTCTCGAACCAAGACCATTTGAATCACTGAAAAGAATAGACAAATATTATTGTTCATATCATCAATCAGGGGGACATACAATAGAGCAATGCTTCAAGTTTAAGGACTTGGTTCAACGTTTGATTGATGAGAAGAAATTAGTTCAACTTCCACAAGATGCCATGATTAATGGAGTATGGGACAGTGACGATGAGGATGTTTACCTTAAAGACATTGAAGAAACTCCTTTATCAACAATATACCCAGTAAGTGACATTTGGGACGAGGAGGATTCACCCATAGATGTCCTCACTAGGTCCGGGAAAATACAACCTCCCATTTCAACACAACCTATACCTTCTATTCAGCAAATTCCCGTGCCTATTATAGAAGACAACGATGTTGTCAAACAGTTAAAAAAGACTAAAGTGGAAATGAATGTATGGAAACTTTTAGCCACATCTCGAGAACATAGAGTTGCAGTCATGGATGCGCTGGCTAAAGTAAGCATAGATTCGGACACTACTCCTGAGGGACTTGCTAACTTCCTCACGAGTGACCTTCCAAGTCCAATCAATTTAGTCACTTTTTCGGATAAAGATCTACCACCGGAAGGTGACAAACACAATAAAGCTCTAAACCTCACAGTCATATGCAAAAGAATGAATGTCCCCATGACTCTTGTGGATAACGGTTCAGCAATTAATGTGTGCCCACTTAGAACCGCAAGAATGTTGGGAATAAGGGATGAGGATTTATCCCCATCAACTCAAGGCATAAGAGCTTATGATAACTCACGTCGTCAAGCACTAGGGACAATTGCCATGAATATAACGGCGGGTGCAATTGAGCATGCCACTACATTTCAAGTAGTAGATATCAAGGCATCTTTTAACTTGCTATTGGGACGCCCTTGGCTTCATGATTTAAAGGCCGTCCCTTCATCTCTTCATCAACAAGTAAAGGCCATAGTTGGAGGCATTCCAATTACCATTGATGCTTCATCTATGAGAATCAAAACAGTAGAAAATCCACTAATTAATGTGGAACATGATGAAAATGATGAAGATTTGTGGGGCTTTAGCGAAGAGGTCTCCTTAATAGAGGAAGATGAAAGGACCCCTCTTCATTACGACCTCCACTCAAACATGACAACGAATGCTATCCTAAGAAAGCAAGGACATTTTCCTGGAATGACTTTAGGAAAGAAGAAAGGAATAGCTAAACACATGGGCTTACCTGGCCTCCCTAAATTGGATACTTTCGGACTTGGTTTTGAACCAACTCGCGAAGACCTTAAGCGGGCCCAGGAAAAATCAAGAGCACGAAGAAATGCCCGCACACAAAAAAGGGAGATACCCATGGATCAATATCCTCTCACTTTAAATGGACAATTTATAAGAGAAGGAGAGGACTATCCTTGTCATGAATTTCCCGAACCCTTCGTTGTAAATGGTATAAGACAACCTGGGTTCGAAATATTTTTGGATTGTTGCTTCCTAGACGAGATCCCAGCTCCAATTTATAAGGAGAAAGCACCTCCTTGTTTCGACTTTAATGTCATGGGACTCCTCTTTGGAAGAGAAAAGAATGAATCAAGATACACGGAGGATGATTCTTCACTTATCCAAGCGGTTCTCCAAAGTGAAAGTTTTGACCCCTCCGAATTTATCACTCCAATAAAAGATCAAGAGCGTGGATGGCGCAAGACGGTAAAGGTAACCATTACAAATGGAAAGAAGATTTCAATGACTATAGGACAAGGACCAATGTTCGAAGAATCGTCTGAGTCAGAGTCTGAGTTAGAGTCTTCCCCTATCGAGTCTTCTAAGTCTTTAGTTGCAGCACCCTCATCTTCTATTTCTACTCCTAGGATAGTTAGTAATCAAGTCTCGACGGACATTTCTTTATTTGATGTAATGATTTCTGAATTTAATAATATGTCTTCTTCCCCGTATTCTTCTTATTCTTCTTTATCTAAAGATGACGAGCATTGCTTAACTAATGATGAAAATGATAAAGAAATAATTAAAGCAGTGGAAACGCTTGAAAATAAGACACCGATAATTGAGGATACAGAAACGATTGATATCTCAAAAGATCCAACCATTAAAAGAGAAGTTAAAATCGGACTAACACTAAACAAAGAAGAAAGAATCGATTTAATTAATCTACTTAAAGAATTTATCGATATATTCGCTTGGTCATACGAAGATATGCCAGGCATTAACAGAGAAATAGCTCAACACACAATACCATTAATTCCAGGAATGAAACCTGTAAAACAAAAGTTACGTCGAATGAAACCCGACGTGGCTCTTAAAATAAAAGAAGAAGTACAAAAACAAATAACTGCAGGTTTTATCAGGGTATCCAAATACCCCGAATGGGTCGCCAATGTTGTCCCGGTTCCGAAAAAAGATGGTAGAGTTCGAATGTGTGTCGACTATTGAGATTTAAATAAGGCAAGTCCAAAAGACGACTTCCCTTTACCACACATCGATATTTTGGTAGATAACACAGCAAATCATGCACTTCTCTCATTTATGGATGGGTACGCAGGATACAATCAAATCCTCATGGCCGAAGAAGATATGGAAAAGACAACATTCATAACACCTTGGGGTACTTATTGCTACACGGTAATGCCATTCGGGTTAAAAAACGCGGGTGCTACTTACCAACGAGCAGCAACTGCCCTACTCCATGATATGATGCATAAAGAAGTGGAGGTCTATGTGGATGACATGATTGTAAAATCAAAAGACCGCCAAGGACACCCAATAGCCTTAAAAAAGTTCTTTGAAAGACTAAGAAAATACAACATGAGATTAAACCCCTCCAAATGTGCTTTTGGAGTTACCTCAGGGAAACTCTTGGGATATGTCATAAGCTCTAGAGGAATAGAGATAGATCCCACCAAAATTAAGGCAATCATGTCCATGCCACCGCCCAAAACCGAAAAGCAAATACGGGGATTTATTGGCCGGTTGCAATACATAAGTAGGTTCATATCCAAGTTAACCATGATATGCGAACCAATATTCAAGAAGCTTAAGAAAAATGTACCAATCATATGGGACGATGAGTGTCAAAAAGCCTTTGAAAAGATCAAAGCCTATCTCTCGAATCGTCTCGTATTAGCTCCAGCACTCCCCGGAATACCCTTAAGACTATACTTAACCGTCACAAAGGAAACAATGGGAGCTATGCTTGCACAAGAGGTAGAAAGCAAAGAAAATGCTATTTATTACCTAAGTAAGAAGATGCTCGAGTATGAAACACGCTATACACCATTGGAAAAGCTGTGCCTCACACTGGTGTGGGCCACAACTAAATTAAGACATTACATGCTCGTACATACCGTTTACGTAGTCTCGCGAATGGACCCCCTTAAATACCTATTCGAAAGATCTACACTTAACGGGCGTATCTCAAGATGGATAGTAAATTTGGCCCAGTTCGATATAAGGTTTATGCCTCAAAAGGCGATTAAAGGATCAGTGGTCTCGGATTTTCTAGCAGATTTCCCAATAGAAGATTCGACACCTTTAGAAGAGAATGAATTCCCAGATGAAAGTTTAATGATGACAGAGGATGATACATGGACTCTATATTTTGATGGAGCCTCAAACCAAAAGGGATGCGGCGTAGGAGTCTTGTTAGTATCACCTAAAGAAGAACATGTCCCTATATCCATTAAATTGGATTTCGACGTCACCAACAACGCAGCCGAATATGAAGCATGTGTGGTAGGCCTCGAAACCATTTTAGCCTTAGGCGTAAGAAAACTCCGGATATTTGGAGATTCCTCCCTAATTATTAATCAAATTTCCAAAAGATGGAAGGTTAGGAGTGAAAGCTTAGCTCCTTACCAAACGTATTTGGAAACTCTCACCGATCAATTGGAAAAAGTGGAATACACTTACCTACCTAGAGAGGAAAACCAATTCGCCGATGCCTTGGCAAGACTAGCCTCGATGGTCAGAATACCTAAGGAAATTGAGCAAATGCCTTTAACCATAGAAAAAAGGCATAAACCAGCATATATTCAAGCAATAGAAGATGATGAAGTGATTCAAGAAGAGGAACCTGAAGAAGAACCATGGTTCACAGATATATTAAATTATGTCACCAAAGGAGAATATCCTCCTCATGCGGACAAAAGAGCGAAAAGAGCATTAAGACTTTTAGCTTCCCAGTTTGTACTCATAGGAAATGAACTACACAAAAGAGTACCTAAGGGTCGAGCTCTATTATGTGTAGACAAAAAAGAGGCCCAAAGAGCTATGAAAGTAATCCATGAAGGTATATGTGGAACACATGTTAATGGCAAAATGCTAGTCCAAAAGATAATGCGAGAAGGATATTACTGGACCACCATGAATAGAGATTGTCATCAGTATGTAAAAAGGTGCCCAAAATGTCAAATTTACGCAAATTTGCAACATATCCCACCATCTCTTCTCTACACCTACACTTCACCATGGCCTTTCTCTACATGGGGAATAGACATAATTGGAAAGATTACACCTCCCGGAACACGAATACATCTTAGTTGCAATAGATTACTTCACAAAGTGGGTGGAAGCACAATCATATGCCAAGCTCACTGCCAAACATGTAGCACTCTTTATCGAAAGAAACATAATTTGTCGATATGGAGTCCCACATGAAATGATAAGTGACAATGGAACTCACTTTCAAGCCGAATGTGAAGAATTGCTACAAAGTATGGTATTCAACATCACCATTCTTCCCCTTATAGACCTCAAGCAAATGGAGCAGTTGAGGCCGCTAATAAAAATTTAAAAACAATCATCGAGAAAATGACTGAAAATTATAAAGATTGGCCTGACAAACTTCACTTCGCACTGTGGGGTTATCGCACGTCAATCCGAACATCAATAGGAAATACGCCATTCAACTTAGTATATGGAATGGATGTTGTACAACCTGTAGAGTTAGAAATACCATCGCTACGCATCGCGTTAGAAAGTAAACTCGATGAAGTCGAATGGACTAGAGCACGGTATGAAGAGCTAATCCTACTCGATGAAAAGCGACTAGAGGCTCTACATCACACTCAATGTTATCAAACCCGCATGGCTAGACATTTCAATAAAAAGGTCAAGACTAGAAATATCAAGGTTGGGGACTTGGTATTAAAAGCATTAAGAAAAAATGTTTTAGATCCAAGAGGCAAATTCAGGCCTAATTGGTCCGGACCATACATTGTCAAAACAATCCTGTCAGGAGGCGCGGCTAAATTAACGAATATGGATGGCAAATTTTCAAACATGACAAACCTTGACAAACTTAAGAAATACTACCCATAAGTACTTGAGTGAAATACTCAAGAGAGCTACGTTTGGCCTGATTCCTTAAACCAAGGATACGTAGGCAACCCAGACAGGGTGCGGCCGCTTTAATCTTTTCAAATTCTGTATCCCCGAAGTAAAAAACGCATGTCTGCAAAATTTCAAAACTGGCGCCAGACGACAGCCTCTGTCGCCAGACGACAATTTTGTCGCCAGGCGACAGAGCCCAACCGTCAACGACAGTAAATCAGATAGCAGCGCCAACTTTCTGCGAGTGTCTAGACCAGTTTCACATATTCTGGAAATTTATTCGACTTCCGTACTCGAATTAATTCTCCGAAAAATAAATATTGTAATTGTTTTCATTGCTTTGATTGAAAGTTAATTAAAATAAAAGCAGAAATTTTATTAATTAATAAAGAAAGTACATTATTGATAAAATAAAAGCTGAAAAATTAACTACAACAAATTAACTTTGTCTAATAAATCAAAGGAAAAGCAATGCTCTAGTCTTTTTTCTCTTTCTTGATTCTCTTCCAATTTGTGTCTTCATTTTCTTCCTCTTGATCCATAACCTTCGCTAGGAGACAACCATTAGAAGACCTACACTCTATCTTAGTATAAATGGTTTCTCCCTCCGCTAGAACTCCATGTTTCTTCTCTACCCAAGCTTCCTTCTTTGTAGAGTCAACTTTTCTTTTTCCTTGATTTTTCTTAGAACTTTTCTTTCCTGGCATAATAGGAGTTTTGAATTCCATCCTTTCCCCTAGACGTTCTTTAGCAGGGACCTTTTTGTCGCCTAGACGATCCTTCACATTGGTCTTCTCAATTTTGACTTGAGATTTCTGGAATCTTCTATCAAGCCATTGTTTCACTTTATTTGACAAACAAGGTGGTTCCTTGTGGGTAATCACTTCCCATAAGGGCCTACCACTCCAGTATCCGTCAAAACGCTCAATCTCTTGTGACACAGGAAATTCATAAGGACGGCGGAGATCTCCTATAGGGATGGTTTGTGCAAGACCATATTGTCTCATAACTCTACAAGGAAAATAAAAGGTTAATCTTGACAAGCTCGGGAGACGACAATATGCTTGGTTACTACAACCAACCATCGCCTCAATCTTCCACCAAGGAACAATCCAGTTTATGGTAAAGTCACCGGCAGCAAACACCTTGCTCCACTCACAGCGACCTATTTTCAAAAATCGTTTCTTTCGCCGGACTATGCAATTTGGAACATATGTGTGTATATCGTCAGGAGGATTAATAAGCTTTAACCTCTCCATGAGCCATATCTGTAAAATATGTATTTAATTAGTATTACAGTGAAAAATAATATTCTTTAATTCTTGGTAAATTAAAAATAGCATTATTTTATACCTGTAGTAAAATTGGAGAACCTCGAAAAGGTGCTCTTGGATTCTTTCTTAATGCATCCAACCATAGCATAGTCTCTCCAACAATTAGCGGCATTGGATTTCTCCCAGATTCAACTTGTTCTATAACAGATATAATCATTGATTGGCCTTCATTATCCTTACCACTAACTAAGAGTAATTGGTTAAACAAGCAATAAAGAAAAGCCCTTCTCTTATAGACACGGAAATCAGGATTAGGATTATCATAAAAATAATGTGCAAATTCTGTCAAATCAACTATATTCCCATGCACTATATGTTTTAAAGCCGTACCCCTCAAATCAAAAAAGCGTTCAAAATCCTTATAATAATATTCATTGATTCTAGGCATTACCGCAAGACCTGTGGAATAATAACCTATAATAGCTCCAAATTCTTCCGGTAAAGGACATATTTCATCATGGAAAAAACTAAAGCAATGAGTATCAATATCCCAATAGTCTATGGCAGAATAAATAAAATCAATGTCAAGACTCATCCCCTTGATTCCAAACATACCCCCCATATGACAAATATCTAATGCTTTTTTATCTTTAGCAGTTAAATGACGACACCATTCATCCATGTATCCACAAAAAGTTCTTTTAGCTAAAGGCATGATTTCTAGTTAATTAGCTAATTAATAAAATGGTTAAATTATGCAGTAAACGGATGATTCGGGGGCTATTTATAACTTTTTTTTTCATGGCAGACTTCAAATCCTGTAGGAAACAGGAAAGCGCGTCTGTCGCCAGGCGACAAAATTGTCGCGTGGCGACAAAGGCTGTCGCGTGGCAACAGGATGAATTACACGACACCGGTTTATTTCTTTGCAGCGACACCTATTACGCGTAGGAAACCGTGTTTTTACGTACTTGATTTCGACTTTGACTTGACTTACTGTTCTATTCCTATTCATACACCCTTATTATCATTATTATTATTATTATTATTATTATTATTATTATTATTATTATTATTATTATATCATATTAAGCTTAATTAATTCTAGGCTTATCATATTTTCTTCCTTCATTTTTTCTTTTTTTCATTTCTTTTTTTTTGGGGGAGAGAGTCGGTACCCTCCACTAATATTAAAAATGACGGAAATTTCGCGCAGAAATTACACTTTCTCACACACTTACATGCACAACACATTTGTTATACAATAATAAATCAGGCAAATAAAATGTTAATAAATAATAAAGTGCATATATATACAAGTGTCTAATACATGAGTCATACGAATAAGATAGACAAAGTCCTAAAAAAGTCAAAAATAAATAAACACAGGTACAACTATGGCGCCGGAGGTCGCAAGTCGCGAGGGATGCCGAATGCATCGAAAAATGTCCTACTCCGTGGAGTATGTCCATCAGCGTCCCCTAAACCACCAGGCGGCGCGAACTGCAACTCAGGGCCAGGCCACCTAACCTCACCCTGAAATCCGACGGAAAAAGGCTGAGGCTGCGAAGGCTGCTGCGACGACGAGCCAAACTCAAACGTCCCACCACCCATCCTACCTCGAACGGTCGGCCCGGTCGGAACCTCCTCAGGTGATGACGCCAAGTCCTCTACCGCTGCGGCCTCAGAACGACCACCCCGGCCACCTGAAGTAGTCCGGCGACGCCTCGAATCGGACCTAGTAGTCTCTCTCCTAGGCTCGGGTCTCGACCGAGTGCGTGGAGAAGGAATAGGCTGCCCCTGCAAAGGTAAATCAAAGTTAGCAAGAGCAAATGAAAAAATAAAGTCAAAAATGATGAAAGTAAAAAGCAATACCTCCTCAGCATCGTTGCTACGACAGGTAGCCCGGTTCCGCAACCTCACAAGCTGGCTGCGAAAGGCGTCTATGCACCTAGCCATAGCCGTCACCACCTCGCGAGAAAACTGTCAAAATAACTAAGTCAATAACAATAACAAAGCAAATATAAAGATGATATATGAGAAACTACTTACTCGAGTCTGGTGACGAGGAATAGACCGCTCCACGAACTGCTCTCCCTCTGGAGCTGGCGGAATAAGCTCCTCGATCGGCCCATACGTGCCCTGGTAGCGTATGGACATCCTCGGAGGGATGAACTCCCTAGGGCCAGCCTGTTAAGAATGAAAAGATTAGAAAAATACTTGGGGGCTACCTAAAAAAAAAAAAGAGATAAACTAAATAGATGAAAGCATACCGCTGCCTCCTCCGAAAGGACGGGAGCCGGCGCTAGCAACGGTAGCAGGTCCTCCTCGTAGCTCTGCTCGAGGAGAACGTAGGACCTCCAAGGAGTACCCCGAGTAGGTCCACCAGCACGATCCCGCTGCGAGGCATCGTGGAACATATGCCGAGGTGGAGGAGCGGGAACAACAAAGGTATCTAAGGAGTGCTTGATGGCTACCCTCTCCCCTAGGTAGACCACCGCATCGTACGTCCCCAGAAAGTAACGACGCTCAGCTGTATACTGCGCCGCCAGCGCGGAGATAGGGAAAGCAACCCAAGGACGATAAACCGGGCTAGGCTCCTAAAAACATTACTAAATAAGATACTAACACCGAAAGATGATAAAAGAAAAAGTATTAATTGAAGAAACCAACCGTGAGAATCATCTCTCGAAGGCGCAGCACCTCCGGCGGACCTCTGCGGCCTCCCCAACTGGCAGCAATAGGGAGCACGAGAGGAGAAGGTCTCGCAGGTGCAAGAGAAGGAAAATACTCGTAGAACCAGATCTATATGGAACAAATGAAAATCAGTAGAGATTGTGCCTCTAAATCTAGAGTTAAAACCTCAAAAAGGAAAGGAGATGTACCTCTACGACCCTCCAGAAACTGGAAAGGGCAATCTCTCCAGACAGGGCCTTGTGACGACAGGAGCGCCGCAAGCCCAGTAGAAAATCCGCATAGGCCATGCTGGCCCAGTCATATGTCCCGACCAACTGGAGGTCGCGAACAGCGGACAGGTAGTATAGTAGTACTCTACTACCTCGATCAGGGGAAAACGTCCCTGATAGCAGAATCAGTACAAAGATGCACACCCGCTGCTCTCGGGTGGTCGCACTATCCTCAAAGGCTGCGGCCAGCGTGCAGCGGCGAATACATCGGGAACTCAGCTGTCCCGACTGAGCCTCAGCCTGGGCCCGAACAACGATCGGCCCCAATAACTCCTGAACCTCCGACGAATAGACAGTAACACCGGCATCGAAAAACAGAGTACGTAGTACTAAAACAGAGCAAAATTTCAAACAAGCATGGAAATGTTCTTTAAGCCAATAAACAATTTCTTGCAAACATATGATGAATATTGTGACAAATTGTACAAGTAAAAGCAGTAAAAAAATGCAAAGAACGACCCACATTGTTATTTACGACCTTAAGAGGTCCAACAATGGTGAATCCTTCGTTTCTTCACCAAATTGAGTCAAACAAGTCTCAAGATACTCCCAAGGTGATATACAAGCATAATTAAACAAATTCAAGGCATAAAATTCAACAAACAAAGCAAATTAAGCAAGAACATTTTTCGAATTTTTCGAAAATTCGCGAACAAGAATGCATAATTCGTCAAAAACCGAGTAGAGTTTGAGCAAAACTTACATGGATCGGGAAAATAGATGAGAAAAGCTTCGATTTGCAACAAGTTTGAGCGAATTTGGTTGAGAAATGAGCGAGAACGAGTGAAGTGAAGATTTCGTGAATTTATGAGAAGCAGAGCAGCGAAATAGAAATGAAGAAGAAGACGGGTTTAAAACCCCGATTCTGTCGCCAAACGACAGAATTGTCGCGAGGCGACAGACTTTGTCGCGCGGCGACAGATGCAAAAGCTCGCGACAGGTGTCTCTGGCCAGCGCTGGAGCGGCGACAGAGTGCTGGGCCCCTCCTTATGGTTTGGTGGGTCTAGTTTAGTAATTTTGGTTCCTTGGTACGCCAGTTAGCCCCTTTAAGCAAATTGACATGATTTAGTCGGCTTGATTGCAATACACTGAGTGATCGACTTGATGAAGATCGTCTCACTTAGCTTAAAGCGCCTAAGTATTGGCTCATAATAAGGCACCGAAATATTGGTTCAACAGATATACCGAAATATTGGTTCAATAGATGCACCAAAGTAATGGTTTACAAAGGCAAAAGCGCCAAAGTACTGGCACAAATATACAAAAGCGATGATAAATAACAATATGTTAAGGGTCAATAGGCAAAATGATTCTTTGGCAATGTCCCAACATAGAGAGGAGTTGTCTAGTGGCGAAGCACGGCCGTGGCGAGGTAGTGTCACAAATAGTGGAGATGGCGAAGCAAGGTCAACTTCGACGGTTCCTCAAGGTAAAGAAGAGATTGTCTATAGCGGCGACGTACTGCCGTGGCGACATACGGCCACAACCAAGAAGATGACGACATACAGTTATTTTCGACGATGTTCCCGAAATACTGTGGAGGATTGTCACCAAGAATATTGAGGACGACGACATATGGTTATCTTCAACGATGGCGTTCACGAGGCACTGTGGAGGTTGTCACAAACAACAAAAGCAACAGCAAAACGGTTACACTCAGAGACGTGTGCTCGACGGTGCAAGATACGCGTTTCTTAACTCTTTTATATGTTTAACTAATGGTTGTTTTACAGGTATCGGCGTTATAAGAATGATTTGGAATCGCAGAACGTTTTGAATCATTCTCCGTCCCTATCGATACTTTGACTCTCGTTTTTCGAAACTTAAGTTTCTTCAAACTCAGTCAAAGTAGGGGCTTCTGTAGACACCAAATTGTGTCTCCCCAAAACCAAACCCAGTGATGAATGCCTTTCACGTTGTGTTATTATCGAATTAGGTGAAAGTGGTTTGGAAGTCGAGTGTTGCGGTTTAGTTTTAATTAAATTCTTTTCTCTCTGTTTTTGAAAATGACTTTATTTATTTGAAAATAGCCGAACCAGTTTAGTTTGGTCCATAATTAAGGTCGAATAATAGTGTAGATGGATGGAGGTCGAAGAGATCTTTCCAACGATATATTATAAGCCCGATTCCGATGAATATTGAGGAAGTTATGGCCAAAATACTAAACTGGGTCTGGTTAATTATTTTAAATACGGCCCAATGATCTAGAGGAGGGCCCAATGTTAATTATTATTCCTAAAATTATTAGGATTAATTATAGTTTTCTAGAAGTTTCTAGAAGGTTCCTTTTAATTCTAATATTATTAGATTTAATAATTAATTATTTTTAATAGATTTTTATTTGGAATAAAATATCGTTTTGTTATCTTAAAAATATATATTTTATCTTCTGTACGGATTCCGTAGTTCAAGTTGATTAAAGATCGGATTCCGCGTGAAGAAAAACGCGCTAATACAGGTTGTCGCCAAACGACAAGTCTGTCGCCGCGCGACAGACATTGTCGCGTCGCGACAGAGTTAATTCCTGGCGACAGCGTGGAGTTTTATTCCTTATCAAATTCTATGATTTTTCTGGATTATTTTCATTATAAATAGCGTCCGAATCCCTGTTTTCAAAGAATCAGACACAATCAATCAATTCACATTCAATTCTTTCTTTTCTCTCTTGAGCAATATATGCTTTCTTTCTCTCTCTCTTTCTAAACTACCTTTTTACATACAATATTCCGCATTCACAAGACTTAGAATCACTTAGCCAAGTTCGAAGTTGCCTTCGCCCTAGACGTGTAAGGTTGATAATTTCTGAGGGTTTGGTCCAAAACTAGTCAAAGCTTTATTTAATTTGATTTTTATTTAATTCTTTAATTCTTTAATTATTCTTTATTATTTTCATTGAAGTTTACTAACTTGTGTATTTTGTTATTAGAAAGAAGTACGAGGCTTCAAAGTATGTAATCTTATTACTCTCTTTCAATGTAGAAAGCATGTTTATTATTGTTTAATATTCCTAGTATCATGTTAGGATATTTTTAATACTTTCTAGTATCATGTTAGGATGTTATTTTATGCTTTCTAATATCATGTTAGTACCATGTTAGGTTTGAACCTTTGATCTTTATTTCTTAGTGACATGCTAGGATTTGTTATTAATCTTGTTAGTATCATGCCTAGGATCTTGCTATTATATTTAAGCTTTATTATGCCTTATCATGCTATTATCATTATTGTTATTGATTTATTTATTATGTTGCTTGTTTTATTTTATTGTTATTGCTTGATCACACCTTTTATGATTGTTAAAGGGAATTTGTACTTGAAATCACGCTTAATAAGATAATTAATAATTTGGTTTAGGCTAATGTGATTTTAATTCAAGTGATCGCCAATAATAGTTTTATTTGTGCATTAATATTCAACCAACATAGATAAACAGGGTAGGTTTAATATGATGTTTGTATGTTATTCGAAAAGCGCACATGAATACGAGCAGAACAAAGTAGAGGCCTATTTTTATAGGGCGGGTCCTTTCTTTTGTAGATTGGATTCGTACCCTCAACCCCGGACCCTATTTGGTTCAAGACCTTATGGAGTAGTTGATGGTCCTTTGGATTGTCTTTTGGGTTTACAAGTTCCTAAAACTTGTTGGCGACTCTTTTTGCTCTTTTTCTTTCCCTTTGGAACGCCACCGTACTTTAGTGTATGATCACAGTGGGGTTCAAGTTTGGGGTTATCGTAATGCTTGAAATATTCCCTACACAAAGTAATCGGAATTAAAGAGTTGAATTAAGAACAAAGTAGAGGACAAAGTTGTAGAGAGAGAAAATAATCTAAAAACTAAGTAGAGAGAGAAAGTCTAAGAGAAGAGATAATAGAAGTAAAAAGAGAGAGATCTCCCCACTAAAAAACTCTAAAACGTGTTTATATTAAACACTTAATTAATCCTAAACAAAACTAACAAAAATCGCCGAAGTCAGCTCCTCAGGAACACGCGCCAGGTCGGGCACCACACCGCCTGATCGGCCCCGCCTTTTTTCCATCATGGGCGTCTCTCGCGCCCGGCCGGGCGCGAGATAGGGCGAAAGGTATTCTTCCCCGCCCGGCCGGGCGCGCTTTCGGGCGGAGCCTATCTTGGCCGGGCCACACTCTTTTGCAACTTGGACTTCTCGATTGGGCTCCGATTCTTCAGTCCAATTCAGATTTCCTCTTCGAGTCTTGAATACTCGGTCCAAATGCCTCGGTATCACATGCACCAAGCCCCTAATCACCGGTTTGACAACTCTAACCAGCCCTGGGCTATAAAAACTGGTCGTGCTTCTCCAATGCTCGTAGTTGCTCCATAAAATCTCAGAAAAATGCAGCAAAGTTCTTTTCAAATCTTGTAATAAAAGGTCTGCAACCTACTTTTAAAACATACACTATACTGGTCAAGTGTTGAGGATAATGGAGGAAGATGGTTGCCCCCCTGATGATGTTACCTATAATACGGTCACTAGAGGTTACATTCTCAATAATGATTTGTCAAATGTATGATGTACCTATATGTATGTGTGGTTACAAAAGTGTGTTCATTCTAAAATTGGTTATATTTGAAAAGTGTTTTCATTCTAAATTTTGTAACCACACATACATACTAGCTCTGAATGTAAGAGTCTAGATACAAATTCAAATTTGTATAAGAGAAGTAATAAGTTGATATTGCATAGAATACTTTGAAATAAGTTGATAAGTTGACAAATTAATTATATAGTCAGTATTTTCAATTATCAAAGGCAAAAATACTTTGAAATATTGCATAGAATGATTGAAAAAAAAACAATAACACTCTTAACAGGCAAAATGTCAATCATGTCGCAATTTGGATCGAAGGATTGATATTAATTCAAATATTAGGATTCATCTCCAACTTTTAATTATCTGCCTCAATTTGAAAAAACTGATTTTTGTTAACCAAGAAAAAAGAATAAATATTAAAATTATCACTGAAGGTAGAAACATTAAGACAAGAATTGAAATTAAATTTGAAACAGACACAAGTTCAACCAAAGCGATCAAAGATTTTCAATAAATAAAACCCAAATCCAAATTAAACCCAACAAAAGATGAAATCTTTATACAAGAAGATGAGACGAGAAAAGAAAAATGGAAAAGCCCTAGATCTGGAAAAATTATTAATGGAGTAGATGAAATATATTACATAAAAAAAATAACAAAATTATTTATATTGCAAACACACTGCGATGAAAGTCGAGGCGACCCCGAAGAAGGAGCCAAATACAATACATGATAACAAAACTTCCTCAAAAAATAATTGATTTTTTTTTATCAGTGATTGTCTGCATATCTCGTTGATTGACTTTCTCGGTAAATATCAGATGAACCGATTCAAATCTATTCAAGTGGTCTAGATTCACCGTTCTCATAAACGATATCACATCCATATCAACACGCACAACGTTAGTCATCAACGCTGCCATTCTTTTTTTTTTCTTCCTGTTTGATTTTTTTTTTTTTTACTCAAGGGGGCTATTATTCTGAAAGGGGGCTGATATGAAGTATATATATATATATATAGATGACGAGAAGAGAATAATGGTAGAAGCAAACTAGGGTTATTAAGAAGTCTCTACCCTTTTAATAAATAAATCTACAACCCTTCAAAAGCCCCGACATATGTTACTATTTGAAATCTACAGTGTGCTTCCGTTTATACCCTCAAGCTATTTTTTTTTTTTTTGTTGACTGACTTCGTTCTTGGTCGTCCCTTAGTCTCTTTTTCCCCCTTTTATCCTGTTTTGTTGATCTTCTTTGAATGCTGAATCAGCAGGCTATTGAAGAAAACGAAAACATGAATGGTTGTGAGGAAATTGAGATACATTTGTAATGTTACTAAGAAATTAAGAAAATGGTCGCCATGAGTCCTATTAACATTGTTTTTGGTATGATTTCTATTCTTCTCTTTGTAATTAACTAAGTCCTACTATTATTCTTTTTGGTATGATTTAAGACAAAGATAAAAAAATAAAAATAAATAAAAAAAAATAAAAAAAGGATCTTACATGTGAGGGGGAGTGTTGAAGAATAGACCTCCCAGGTATCACCATATGTAAGTGTCCCACATTGGTTGAAAAAGAGAGAGTTAATTACTTTATAAGGCTAAGGGGCTACTCTTTTTATTGCCATGTGGATTTGAGATGGAAACTCAATTGATATTATTATCACACCTTTTTGAAGTAATTTCTCTTAACAATAAATCTCTTTTTATTAATATTTGAAGGAACACCTTTTTGGTTGGGAATTACCCTGTTATTAATTTATTTTTTTTTAAACATAAAAAATCATTCCCTCACTATAACTTGACAGTTTTATATAACAACCATACACATCACGTTCAAGTTGTTCATTTTTTTTTTTAAAGCCAGATTTATAGGGAAGAAATAGAAGGATAAACCTTAGAGGGGAAAAAAAGTGTCGTGGCTTTCCATATCAATACTATTATTTTAAAACAAGAAGTTGGAAGGACACTTGTCCTCTTCCTATTTTAACTGTTTAAAAATAATTTTTTTACATTACAAAAAAAAAAAAAAATTACAATCATACATCTCTTCAATCCAAATCCCCTAATCATGCTTATTCATCAAAATAATATTTTCATTAAAAAAAAAATTATAACAAAAATTCAATCAAACATCTCTTCTACCCCGATTCCTTAATCATGCTTATTCAAGAAAATAATTTTTTTCATAAGATAAATAATAAAATTATTACAACAGAAATTCAATAAAACATTTCTTACATCCAAATTTTCAAATTTTTTAATCATGTCTTTTCGAAATACATGCGTAGCATTATCATTAGATTTTAATCAATATCAATATCAATACTTCAATTTAATAACATGAACTTTTGCAAACAAATTAGAGTGTCATGATGCCATATTTACATTCCATTATTTTTTTTTCGTTTTTTGCCTTTGATTTTTTTTTTTTTCAATTTACCTTTTTTTTAAAAAAAAGTTCTCTCTATTATAGTATCATGAGGGTAGTTTCCCCTATCTTCTTTTAATCTTCTTCCTCTCATCTAAACATATTTTTATTTTGCAACAAATCCCCCCCTTTCTCCTCAAATCCCCCCTCTTTAGAATTAGTGATTTTTTCTAAATTTAAATTTTAAATTATATTTTTTAATTGCTCATGAGAATTAAAGTTGAAATTTAGTCAAATTTGTCTTTTATTAAATTTCTTCCCAACAGTTTTAAGTAAGTTCATTATTATGTTTCTCTTTCAATGTTGTATTCAAATCCTAATGGTTAGTTCATCTAATTCCAGGGAATTCCAATAGTTGCAAGTTAGTTGTGACGGACTCATGACCACTTAGTATTTGCCATTCGAACTACTTCTCGGGTTTCCTTCTTTTCAATTTTTCTTCTTAAAGTTGGTATATTCTTAAAGTTTGTTGACAATGTTTTAGTTTTGGATTTGAAGGATTATTTTAATCGTTTATTCCTCTACTCCTAAAAATTGATGAGAAATTCAGTAGTGTTAATTATAATTAAAATTTCATATATATTTTTTTTTTATATAAATCTTTTTAGCCCAATTTTAATGTGTATGAGATTTATGGAAGACAATATCAAGAGTACTATTCTCAGTTATGAAAAAATATCTGCTCCATAATGTTGAAAGAATATCTCGGTTTACAATATCAATACAATATATATATGAACCTATTATGTATAATGTTCGTTGAAATTTCATATTATTTTATTAATGTTTTTTTTTTTGAAAATAAAACATAAAAATACAATAAACAGTCGTGCATTGCACGGGTTCAAGACTAGTTTTCCTTAAAACCATATACACTATTTTTTAAAAAGTTTTTAATTATTAAAACATGAAAATCATTATGCCACGTTGAAAAAAACAACAGTTAACTTTTTTTTATTTAGGAGAAAAGACCTAAAAATTGCTATTTTTTTATATAGTTAACTAGATTAACCCCGTGCGATGTACGATTTTAAAATAAGAATTGAATTATAGACTTTTAACACGTACTGAAAGAAAATAACTTCCTCATTTTTCCTAACTAATTTCTAATTAAATATGAATATACAATTCCCGAGAGTGCATAATCTTCATATTTAATTAAGAAATTTCAATTAAATTATATTATTAACTATTGTTAACAACTCGTAAATAACTAAATAACATAATATGTGTAGAAAACCCAAAATTTGAAATTTAAAAATTCAAATGGAATATATTTTCAAAACTATGTTAAATAGGGTAGCTTTTAAAGGAAAAAAAATGACATCATCCTTGCATTTTGGAGGGAAAAAATTCAATAAAAAAATGACATGTAGGCAATGATGACATCAATGGTTGTTATTTTAGTATATATATATGGATAGATTTATCTTCTATTTTATACGAAGATAATGCATATCTTAGGAATGAAAAAATCTATCTTTTAGCATGGATAGTTCCTAGAATTAGAAACATAACAAAATATATTTCAAAAAAAAAATAATCTATGTCACATTAAATCATAAAAGGTAATATAGGTTTTATTTTATAATAAAATATTTTTTTATATATATTTATCAAAAGTCACTCCTATTTATTCCCCCTTTACAATATCTTCTTAAACTATTTTATTTTTTTTTTAAAAAAAATGGATATATATATATATATGAAAAATTAAAAAGAATAATCTCACCTTTCGCCCATCTGCTCAAAATAATCCCACCTTTTCGAATTCTAGAAATAATCCCACCTTCTAACCCCATCTTCCCAAAATGAACCTTTTACCGGTTAATGAAATTAGTAACTTGTTTTAGAAGGTGACAAAGGTGACTTGACACTTGTCACCTTCTAATTGGTCCTAATTTTAAATAATTTAAAAAAAACAATTAAAAATAAAAAAAATTCTCCCAGCCCCCGACCACCCCCTTCATCGCCACCATCACAACCCCCTTACCGCCACCCCTTTATCACCACCATCACCATTATCACAACTTCCCTGCCGCCACCCCTTTATCACCACCAGTCCACCATCGTCACAACCCCTGCCGCCGCCCCTTACCACCATCACAACCCGAAACCCCCACCTAACCCTGAACCCAAAGCCCCACTTGAACTGGAAGGAAATGGAAGTCGGCCGGCGTCTGGGATCGACAGCGAAAAATCCTCCTCCCCACCCAACCTACGAAAACCACCTCCACTCCCGATTTAGGCTGATTTGTGGGTTGAGTTGCAAATTTTGGCGCTATTTTTGTTCAAATTGGAGGTTATCGGGATTGCTGTTTGGCTGATTGGTGGCTCGACACCGCTGGTGCGTTGTCGATTTTGGTGATTGTTGGCGTCTGGTTGAGGTAGTGGGTGTTATACGGCGGAGAGGCATAAGGTTTGTGGGCTGTTTGCGAGCTGGTGAGAGGTGAATAGTGGCGCGTGGTTGAGTTGGGTGTTATCCGGCGAGTGGGAGGTGATTGGTGATTGGTGGCGTGTGATTGAGTTAGTGTTATGTGGCGGGTGGCAAGGTTCGAATGCACCAGCGGGCGGACTGCTGTTCCGACGGGATGGAGGATGGTGGTTGGTTGTTGAGAGGTGAGGGGTGGTGGCTGCACGGTTGTGGGTTGTAGGGTAGGAACCGAGATTGATTTTTTGTTGGTGCAGTAAAGACGTGAAGTTGTTTGGGTGGAGGTCAGGTGGTGGTGTGAGTGGAGGTCAGGTGGTGGTGTGGAGGTTGTAATGGTGGCTGACATGGATGCAGCTATGTAAGGGGTGAGGTGAGAGAAGAGTGATTAGAGGGGGAAAAAAATCTAACCTGTTTTATGGGTTGAAGGTAAAAAGGTTCATTTTATTTAGTTGTTTGTTGAAGGTAAAAAAAACCACCTTTATATGTATGTTGTCAATTGTAAAAGAGCAGTCTATACAATTTTTTTTTTGTTTTTTTTTTCTAGCAATAATTGGTTGTTTCTTAATAGAATTACTTAAAAAACACAATTGTTCTCGGAAAATAAGGCTTTTAAAAATGGGCGAGAGTAGGAGGCAAAAGGTGGCGTGCACACATTTGCATGCACTTCTAAAGCTTGTTAGATTTTAAGCAATAAATGACATCATAATAGGGTTAATTTGTAGGAAAATTTATTAGTTATATGATGACATATATGTCATGATTTTAAAAAACAAAAAATTAAAAAACAGAAAACCACAATGACACTAAACAGACCCGCATTTAGGTCAAATGTTACCTTGTGCTTACAACATATTTAGCCTTAGTGCAATTTCTTGGCTGCATTCTAATGTAGCCGAGCTGGCTGCAACAAGCCAAAACGCAGCCAACATTGCTTCAAACGCAGCCAAGTTTTTCAGCTTTAATTTCTATTTCTGCTTCATCTTTCCCGCTAGAACTTTTCTTAATTTTCCCTTTCCTTATTTGTATTATATAATTCGATTCCTTCTTCATTCATATTACACATTTGATTTTAATTTTCTCTCTCCTCTTTTTTCCCATTCGATATTTTCTCTCTCCTGTTCTTGTGTTCTAATCAAGAATTTCTCTCTTCTCCTCTGTTCTTTACTTAACAATGGAGGTGATCGTTATTCGTGACAAAATCATCAATGCAGGTTAGTTTTTATTGTTTATTATTAATTAGGTTATTGATTAATTGATTTCTGATTTTATAATTTTATGAATATGATGAATTTCAATTTATTATTGAGTAATTGATTTTGACGCCATTGATTTTGACGACATTGAGTTTGATGAATTCGATGAATCTTGATGAATTGAATGAATTTTTTGGTTTTATAATTTGAAGAATGTTGTTATGCAATTTCATGATTCATTTTCTGATTTTTTAATTACTGAATTTTGCGATCTATTTCATGAATTAATTGAAGTTCTATTTACGTTTTGCTGAATTTGATGAATTGAATTATTTCAATTTACAATTTCTATTGATTTCTTGAATATGCAATGTTATGAAATCTTGAATTGCTTTTTTTGTTTTGATTTTTTTTGTGTTTTTAATTGAATTTGTTTTTGAGTTCGTTTTATTAACATTTGGCATTGTATATGTTTATCATTTTTATTTTGAACATATATATATATATATATATATATATATATAGTCAATATGAATATTCTATATCTATACTATGAACATTCATTCTCCAAAAGTGAGCAATGTACAATCATCAGACTATGAAAATTGTTATTTAACTATGTACAATTATTGTGAACATTTATGTCCATTTTATGAACATTTATTGTACAGATTATGAACACTTTGTTATTTTTATGATTTCAGATAATGCAAATGTTGTTGTGTTTAAGGAAGCCGAAGTATCTGAATTAATGCATAAAGAAGTTGGAAATGAGCAGCAAGCATTTGATTTGTATAATGATTATGCCTTTAAGATGGGTTTTAGTATAACACTAAGGAGGGGTAATGTCCGAACAGTTTATAACACTAACATATGGCGAAGTAGGAAATATGTATGTTCAAATGCTGGTTTGAAGGATGATTCTAAGAAGGATGTTAGGAGGTATGAAAGGTTGGATTTTCGAACAAATTGTGGTGCTCTAGTTGAGTTCATTATTGATAATCGTGGTGTATGGAGGGTTGCGCAGCATCTTATGATCATAATCACCCTATGATACCAATTGATAAGAGACATTTGCTTAGGTCTCAAAGAAAAGTGAATAAAGAGCATTTGAAGGTGATTAGTGTTATGAAGGCTAGTGGTGTTCGTGTTAGTGATTCTCTTCGTCTTATGAGTAAAGAAGTTGGTGGTTCACCAAACCTTGGGTGTACTAAGAAGGATGTATACAATGCTTTGGATGTTGAAAAATCTAATAGACTTGATGGTTCGGATTGTAATCAATTGATCAAGTATTTTGCTCAAGGCAAGCTAAGGAAACTGATTTTTATTATGAATTTGAGGTAGATGAAGCTAACTCTCTTACTTGTGTCTTTTGGAGAGATGGAAGGATGAAAAGAGATTATGAATTTTTTGGGGATTTGATGGTTTTTGATACTACTTATAGAACGAACAAATACGGCATGATATGTGCCCCATTTGTTGGGATGAACCACCATTGTAACAATGTGATGTTTGGCATGGGATTTGTTCTTGATGAAAAAATAGGTAGTTTCATTTGGTTGTTTGAATCATTCATGAGATCAATGGGAGGTGGGCGTTATCCAATAAATATAATGACAGATCAAGCACCATCTACTGCTGCGGCTATTCGGGCAATTTTTCCAAGTTCTAGGCACCGATTGTGCACATGGCATCTTGGGGAGAACCCAAAAACAAATATTGGAAAATTTAGAGCTATGAAGGGGTTCATAGAGCTGTTTGATTTTCTGACCAAGTATTGTGAAACTGCTGCAGAATTCGAACGTTATTGGCCAAGGCATATTTCATTTCTTTTTTTCTCTTAAAAAAATTATTATGAATTCTTCCAACAATAAAATGAACTTCATATATTATAAATTGAACATGTTTTTGGTTTATGTTATTAATGTATTATTATTATTTTGTTCACTGCTATTGATATTAAATATCTTATTTGTCTTTATGAACATTTTATATTATGTACTGGACATGTTAGTTTAATGTATGAATATACAGATTTTGAATTTGAACATTTTGCCTGTATGAATATAAAAATATCACTGTTCCACGAATATTGAACATATTGTTTTATGTATTGAACTTTGTATTGTAATTTATGAACATACAGTAGTTTGAATCTTTTTTTTGTAATAGGATGATGGATAAGTACGGCTATAATGATAATGCTTGGTTAAATCATTTGTACTCAATCAAAGAGAGAAGGTGTCCGGCCTATTCGAAATAATATTTTTCGGGAGGAGTTTTGAGTTTGCAAAGGAGTGAAACTACAAACCGTTTGGTTTCTCATAGGTTGAGGAAGACGGATGGTTTGTGTGATTTTTACAACACTTTTCTTGATGTTGCGGCTGAGTGGAGGAGTAGGGAAAGCAAACAAGACTTTCGGTTTTTGAGAGGTAATCGACACTTGGCGGTTGCTTATGTAAGTCTTCTAATTCATGCTAGAGAGGTGTATATAATTTCAGTGTATATTGTCTTTGAAGATCAATTTGCTAAGGCTATTTCATGTTGTCAAGAGAGAAAGTATGAAAATAATGAGACAATTAGTTACTTGGTATGGAGGCCTAACAAGGATATGATTAGGCATGGGGTTATTTTGAATAAATTTACTAGGGTAATGAAATGTACATGTAAGTATTGGAGTGAAATGGGTTTATTGTGTTCATATTCTCTTCGTATTTACAACATTCATTGTGTTCAAAACATTCCCGAAGAGTATATAGTTAAGAGATGGACCAAAACCGCTATGTGTAGTTATGTGGTTGATGAAGAAACTATTGATGAGAATGTAGTGGCATCTTCTGTTTGGAGGGCTCAAATGATAAGAAAGTTTGTTCAATTGGTGACATCTTGTCAAGATTATATTGAAGCAAGAAGTGAAATTGAATATACTTTTGATATGCTAAGGGAAAAGGTGGAGAGTGTTAGAGGACTAATACATTTTGATGATGGAGAAGAGGAGGTTCAAGAGGTTTCTAAAGAAGGCGAGCCTATTCAAAATCCCAAAACAAAAAGAAAAAAAGGGTGAGAGAAATGATAGGCCAAAAAGTACTGTTGAAAAAGCTTGCAATAAATCTAAGGGATGGAAAAAAAAGGTTGATAAATATAAGGATGAAGTCAAAGTTACTGCTGAAAAGTTTTTCCAGGTATATCTAAATATATTGTTATTTTATGTGAATATTATGTTTTTATAAATGAACAATACTAAAATATCGTTCTTAATTGTAGGTTTTGGATGATGATGTGATCCAATGATTTATTCACATCCAACAGAACAAAGTTCAAATCTTAATGTCCTTCCAAAACAAAAGAATTTTCAACCATCAACTAAGGTAATTTTTTAATATTTTTCAATACTTTATTATATTTTCTGAATGTTTTTTTTTAAACCGTATGAAGTTTTATATATTTATGTAGGGTATGGGTTTCTAATCTGCAAGCGAAAAGACTAATAATTCTACAACAACTTCTCAGCCACCTTCTTCATATGTAATTACTCATTTGAACTTTACAGTATTAAATATGAATTTTGCTAAATAGATAATGAACATATATGTTATTTCTATTTTGAAGGGTGTAAGCCGTCCACCAGCAATGGTCAACCTTCATGTGCACCAGGAGGAGGAAACTTTAATAAGTCAACACATGCTTCTCAACCTTCTTCCTCTAATGTAATTATTTATTTGAACTTTTAATTGTGTTTCTTATGATTTTTTATATATTAGATATTGAATATAGATGTTTTTTTTTATTTTGAAAGGGTATAGATGGTCCTCCAAGAAGAGAAAACTCCAATAAGTCAAACTATGTTGCTCAATCTTCATGTGCATACCAAGTCAACAAATGCTTCTCAGTCCTTTTCATCAAATGTAAGATATAAATTTTCCTTTTTTGAACATTTGTAGTTAACATATGACCAAAACTCCTAATTGATGAAACCAAATCCCGAGACTCCAATGCATCAATTTATTCACTCCTCCTGAAATAACACTGCTTACCATTACGGTAAATAGGGCGAACCAAAACAAATAAGAAGTACGGGTTAGCAAAATATGCTAAGTACGGTAAGTGCAAGATAATTAAACTCAATTTATTTGTAAACATGCTTTAAAAATCAATTTCAATAATTAATCCAATAATTCCAACTCATAATTCAAAACCGATTCTCAATATTCCAATGTAAATATTCAATAAAACCAATACTAATTATTTTAAAACCAATTCCTCATATTAAAACCAATTAAACCAATTCCTCTCCCAAGTGTGCACACCCCCAAGCTAGTCTCCTTATGTTACAAGGCTATTCTTGAGGAAAGACCCGGTCATACAAAGTCCAAGGCCTTATCAATATACCAAATCCGCATAGTGGGATTACCAACATGCTTATAAAGCATAAATAATAATAAATCAATGATTCAATAAATTCTCTTTTAAATCCAATAATTTAACCTTTAATAATAATAATCCAAACCCCCCTTTTTTTTTTATAAATCCAACATGCTTTCAAAATCAATCTTTTTAAACATGAATAATAAATTAATTAATAAAAACATGTTATAAAAATCAATACTCCAATTTAATTATTAAAACCAATCTTTTAAACATACTTTTATTTCATAAACCATAACTCAAGTCAATTTAATTCAAGCAACATAAATCATTCAAATATGTTCATTCAAATCGATCACTTTCAAGGTATCTAGCCATCTAACGTACCTTGATCCTCGCTTAGCCAAAAACACTTCAAAAGAACTCTCAAGTAGCTTGATTAAAAACACCCTACAAATAAATATAACCTTAATTAATATAAGATTAACAAATAATCACAAATAATTAAATTAAACCCTCCCAATTATATGTACATGAATCTTAAAAATTATTTTCTCAAGAACATAATTAAAATCTGATTTTTATTTAATTAAAACCATTTATTATAATTTTATAAACTCCCCATAATATAAATAATTAATTAAGTAAGAAGAAAGGAGAAAAGAAAATAAAAACTGAGAAGAGAAGAGCAAGGAGGGGTGGTGGCAGCAGGTGGCTGCCGCGGCTGGTGGTGGTCGGAGGCGGTGGCTGGCGGCGGCAGGTGGCGCCGGGAGTGGTGGCTGAGGTGGTGCTCGGTGGTGGCGCAAAGGAGGAGAAAGAAAATAAGAAAAAGAGAAAAGAAAAGAAGAGAAAATGATGAGAGAATTTGAGAGAAAATTATGAGAATTGTGTGAGGTTTGATCATGAATTAAAGGGGTATTTATAGGATAGCATGTGTATGAATTATGGTAAGTAGGGTTTAAGGGATTACTTGGAGAAGTGAGTAAAGATTTAAGGAAAGTTTTGATATTAAAGAGATTGTGTATAATTGAATATGGAATGTATGTATGTCATGAAAAACATTAAGAAAATTAGAATTACTTGGGGAATAATTAAGAAGAATGAATGGCAAGAAAATATGATGATTGGATATTAAAAAGATGGAGAATTAGAATCAAGGAAAATAGGAGATTTTGGGAGATAATTAAAAAATATAATTTTACCAATTAAATTCCCCCCAAAATATTTCACGAGGGCCGAAAATATGGAGCTTACCGTAGCTCTAATTTTCGGATTCCTCTAGATATATTTAGGAATATTTTGCTCTGTTTTTTAAGGAATAAAATAATTGTATAAATAATATAGAATAATAATTAAATAATTAATTAATTAAATACCAATTATTTACCAATAAATAACCAAGAAAAATCAGATTTTCCATACATGGAAAATCCGAAAATCCTAGCTAGTTATTAGGTGATTTCAGCCATAATAATTAATTAATTAAAAGATTATTTTGCTTTAATTAAAATATCCGAAATATGTAAATAATCCGGTTTTTAAAATAAATAAATGGATAATAAATCTTATCTAAAATAATAATTTGTTTTTAAAATACTTTTGGCGTCAAAATTCAAATATCATTTTGGCTCTAAGATTTAAATAGTAAGTTTGAATTACTAAAATACCCTTTTTAGAAAATAATAATTAATTAATTAATTAGGAAAATACGTATGAAAATACGGGGTATTACAATTTTCAATATGAAAAGAGTAAATGGTTCCAGGTAATATGATTTTTTTCATATTAAATTATGAATATGTGCATTTTATTTATGAACAAAATTTACTTTTTTAATTTTCTCTTTTTAAATTTTTTTTTTTTTAGTATTTTGATGCTGGTCGCAATGCAAGGAATGAAGGATCTTCTAGTGCTTCTGGCTCTTCTAATATTTCTCATTATGATGAAATGTTATCAATGTTTGACAAGACAAGCTATTCATAGATTTATTACTTTTTTTAAATTCAAATTGTAATAATACACAAATTTTTATTACCTTTAAATATATAAATCTATTTTTCATTGTTTTTTAATTCATTATTATTGTTTTGTATTATTTTTCCAAATTAATAAAAATACTGAAAATCTAGACATGCATGTTTGAACACAAGTTTAACATAAACAGTTGCTACAAATTCAACATAAAATTTAAACAGTTTCTACAAATTCAACATAAAATTTCAATCTCAAACTTAACAACATTTGTCTTTCAAATTAAACATTCAAACACACTTAAATAAAACCACAATTTCTGCTATATAATTAATTCAAATTATCATTAATTATCTTTAATTCTTCTTCTTGTAGCCATCTTCACTTTGTATCCTTCTCGATTGGTGGCACTTAGAATTATTTCTGAACAATATTTCACCCTAAGCTTTCGGATTTGATCAATCTGATTTCACAAAAATGAACATATTATAAAATGTTTTGAACATTTATAAATAAAAAACTGAATAAACTCATAACTATGATTAAGATTGTTAATATACTTACATCATTAGCCACCAAGTCACAATCCCACTCTACCAAATTTTCTGTGGTATATGTCTCCATATGTTTCATTAAGTAAACAGCACAATTGTCATGATCCAAATTGCTTCTCCATTTCATCTTAATCAGATCTGTTTTGAAGCCCTTTACTTTATTGAAATCAGCTTCTTTGTAATATTTTGTTTTTAGAAAGTGTGCAAAAGCTTCAAGCTGAAATATGAAATTTAAAAAACTGAAACGTTGAACAATGGACAAACAAAATTGAACAAAGAACAGGAAAAATTGAACAAAGCAAATTTAGTAATTTACCATTTTTGTTGGATCGTCTTCATATTTTGTACTTGCTTTTACATTCATTGGTAGCTTTCTGTTATCAATTAAGTCAATCGTGCCATTGTACATGTTGATGCACATTAAATAGAAATGCTTATATGCAGCCACAGGAAAAAAGAATTGCATAGTCTTTTGTTCTTTGAATGCCACTGTTTCTCATTTCATAGTGCAATCTTTGTGCAAACTTTTCGAATCTCTGTTCTTTTGTAGTGTTTGGAGCTGCACCTTTGTCTGTGCATACTATCAGCTGCATTTCAAATATAATGAATGTACATGTTGTATTAATAATGAACATTTTATTTAACAATAATGAACGTTAAGACAATGATAAAGATCATGTAATGTAAATTAATGAACATGTAATGTAAGAATAATGAGCATTTTATAGAATAATACTAAATATTCTAACATATTGATAAACACTACTAATATAAAGTAGATATCATCTTACATATGGCATTGTGGAGAAGTAAAGGCAACGTTTTTTGCCCTTGATGTTCAGAATATGAGCCCAAGCATCAATAACGGCACTGTCGACTTCTGCATCAGTTCCAAGTGTCTTCATTTCACCTCTGTTAACAATGTTTTCTCCATCATGGTACAAAAGCTCACTATCAAAACAAACAAAAAAAAAATAGTTACTAAAGAATGAACAATGCTTATTAGTTTATGAATAATATAAAATTCACTAATGAACAATACAATTTACAGAAAAAACTTACTCATCAGGACCATCACTGAATGCATAATCAGAAATGGTTGCATTCATTGCGTTGACATCCTTGAACAAATCTTTGTATTTAATCATGAAAGGGGATTTAAGACAAGGAGGCAGTCATTTAATTTCTCTTCTTGGTCTTTTCTTTGCCTCAACATCCTTTGGTCTAATTGAATAACCATGAAATTATTGTTAAGGATTTATGAAGAATTAAACTATATATGTGAACAACAAGGTTCACATTATGAACGTTAACTTTTTTTCAGAAATAACAACGATTATACCTTTCTTGTTTTTCTGTTGCACTCTTTTCTGGCTCAATTTGCAATTTTGGCTCAGTATCTTTTTCGTTTGTCTCCCTGACTTATGAACAATTAAAATATTTGTATGAACAACAAGTGTTATTATGAGCGTTAACTTTTTTCTTAAATGAACAATAATTTTACCTCTCTTGTTTTTCTGTTGCACTCATTTCTGGCTCATTTTGCAATTTTGTCTCCCTGATTAAATTTCAATGAACAAATAATTTATCCAATTGAACATTAGTCAAATTTAAATGAATAAACAAAATGTATTAAAAAATTTTCTTTTACCGTTGTTCAATTTCTGGATTTTTTTGTTCCTCACTTGGTGCTGCTTCTTTATATCTTAGAACAATACATTATGTATTTATAAATGAACATAAATATAAATAAAATGAACAAGTGTAGCAAACTTAACCATAAGTTTTATATAATACTTTATGCATAAAATTTACATGATAATACTAGTTCATCAGAATAATATTAGTTTTCCCAACATATTTACAATACAAAAGTACTTCATCCTAATACTTGTCCATTTAAATTACATTTTGTCCAAAAAATTTCATAGTTCTTCATCCTAGTAGTTGTTCAAAAAATTTCACAGTACTTCATCCTAGTACTTGACCAAAAAATTTCATCTTCATACTACATCCTAGCACTTCAACCATTATATGTCCTACAGAAAAACTAATGTCCAGTTTAGAGTTACTTTACCCTTCATTAAACGGGAAGTTTCCTGACTGTGGCTAGTAAAAAATATTTGCCATAGTTGTATCTGGATTGTTCAACATGCTCTCAAAGTTTGATGGATCAAATATCGGAATCTCTTCTGTATCAACTGCTGATATTCCTAGTCCAAGATTCAAGTTGATTTTTGATCCACTTGCAATAACAGCTTCTTGGGGGCTTGGGGTTGGACTTGCATTAATCCTCAAGTCAAAAGGATTGCTCGGGTCAAATGTAGCTTTCCCTTTTTCCTTAGCTGCTGCTACTTTCTTTCTGCTTCATTCTTTTCTGCTGTTATCCTCTCAGCCACTCTTTGCAAGTACTGTCTCTCAACTCATCCAATGCACGCAAAAAAGACTCAGATCCAAACACTTCTTCATCTTGACTCATGATTGAAGGTTCCTTTAACTTCTTTTCAATGAACTCTTCCATTGTTTTGAAAAGGACATTGTTCGGGAAAAGTTCCTTGGCACGATTGAGTTTTGCTGCCATCTTTGACAAATATCCACCTAGAGTTTTAGCCAGATCAATAAACTCTTCCATGAATTGCTCCTACAAAATTAACATGACATATAGAGAATATGAACATTCAGTATCCTATTATAGACATCAATAGCAAAATAATGAACATAAATACTTTTTTATATGAATATAACAGATATCGAATATAGAACTTAATACTTTGAATCGCAACAACAAAATTATGAATATAAATTTTAATATTATGAACAAGATTATCAAACATAAAAGTAAACAAACCTTATCTGTTTTCTCTGGTACATCTAGAGAAGCCCTCTGGATTTGGATTCTTGGTAACACGGTTCCTAATCCATAATCCTTCTTCTCCAACTTCATTCTCTCATACACCATGTCCTTGTTCCAAACAGAAATTAGTGGTGGAGTTCTTGGTGTTTCAATACCCTTTCTTTGCAATCGATCAAAGTAAGTCAACTAAGAAAACATAGAATAATTTATAGAAAAATATGAACAATCAACTAAATAATATGAATATTTTAAATAAACTAAAATAGTACATCTTTAATTATCATTTAATTATGAAACTGTATTAAATATATGAACAAACAAAATTAATAAATGAATTATAGAAATACCATTAAGAAAGGCAATGGACCCTTATAGAATCCTTTCTTGTTGCTTTTCCAATCAGAAGTAGTATCCATCAAGCTTCTAAGTACATACTTGCACCAATTGTACTCCTTGATTTCATTACAATCTTTGAATGAATATAAGAACTTGTAATGACAGGTGATACTTTAGCTGCATTTCATCAAACAGTTTACAGCTAACACAATGAAATCAATGAGGAAAATTTCATTTGCTTCACCCGAGTTTTGTTGAATAGCAGGTGATTTTGCACCCTTCTTCTTCCTCTTTTTCTTGTCCTTCTCTTCTTCCTGTTCTTCAGGTGCATATTTTCCCAAAATCAAGTGAGTTTTTGGGCTTCCAAAAGTGATGTTGTATGCTTTTCTCCACCTTCATATTCACTTTATAAAAAATAAGTACAAATTATAAGAATAATGAATAAACTTAGAGTAATAATGAACATCAGTAAATGTATAATGAACTTTAATAAACTGAACATATTTTAACCTTGTTAAAAGACTTTCTTAATCTTCCTCCTCGTCAGATTTAGCTATTTCTTCAACTTCTTTCACAACTTTTTGTCCTCTTGGTATTCCATATACCACTTCTAATCATCTTCACAAATCTCAATAGATTTATTGAAAGGCAAATACAATGTGCAACTGTTTTCTTCAAAGTTCTTCACCAACCAAGCACAAAATTTTTGGTCATTTTGTGGCAGGTTAACATCTAGTATAGCTCCAAACCCCATTCGAACAACAAGATCTCTTTGAGCTGGACTCAAATTTTTCACAAAAGTCGTGAATTTGAAATGACCAACTCTAACACCTAATCAGTCATTTTCATCATCCAATATATTCTCAACATCATCATCTAAATTCACCACTTCAACTTCATCATCATCAGTTTCTGGTTCTCTTTTTCTTTTTTTTACAACTTGATTCTTTTCCTCAACTTTTTCCTCCTTCAACATCTTCAATTTCTATTTCAATTCTTTCAACTCCTTTTCCTTTAACTCCTTCTCCTTCAACTCCTTTTTCTTTGGATTCGCTTTTGATTTCTTTGAACTTTGTCCTTCATCTTTTCCTTCCTTCATTTCCTTCTTCTTTACCCCCTTCTCTTTCAAACTCTTTTCTTCCTTTTTCTTATTAGGAGATTTCTTAACACCTTCATCTGCAATTCTTTTTTGCTTTTCTTTCAATTCACTTTCTCCTGACTTCTTTTTGAAAGCAACATGTTTCCTTTTCTTTTGTGTTCTACAAAAAAATAATGAATAAAATCAATACACAAAATGAACAATAATAATCATTTAATGAATATAGACTAGAATTGAAGGTTTTCTTACTTAGCAACAACCATTGAAAGAGATTCATGTTCAGAAGCAATAGCAAGTTGTACAAGTCGATTTTGAGGAATCATTCTGTGCATATAAGAATGAATATCAAAACAAATAAAATGAATAAACGTTATATTAATATGAACATTGTCTAAAAATATTTTTTCTTACTATGTTGTTCTATAGGTTTTGAAGAAGAATTTTCTTGGTCTTCAAAACCTTGATCATCATCTTGTTCAGAAACACTATGCTTCAGTTCTGATGGTCTTTGTTCAGAAACAGTACACTTCCGTTCTGATGGTTTTGGTTTAGAAGGTACATTTTCATTGTTGTGTCAAATTAAGAACTAGTTAGTATATGTATTATTGCTTTGCAAGTCCAAAATAGTGCACATAAAAGATTAAAATATGCATAATAAAAGAAACACAGTGAATATATAATTTTTAAAATTGCACAAGTTTAAGGCAATACATAATTAAATTGGAATTGCAAATTGAACATTCTAATTTGAAAACTGAAAACAACATCTATTAAAAAATGAATATCAACAAAACATAACTGAAATTTATCTAATATTAAATAAAATGTTTACACTTGTTTGCTAGTTTCAACAGCAGGTTGATCAACACTATCTTCTTTAGTAGGTTGTTCAGCACCTTTTTCTCTATATACAAAGTGGAATACACAATTACTAGAATATATATCATAATATTGAAAAAAAAAAATTTAAAAAAAAAACTATGAAAAAACGAACAAGAAGTGAACAAAAATGAATTTTAACAAAAATTGAGGAAATTGCACACCCTTCTTCATTGAGGGGGTTCGAAATTTCTACAGTATTAGTGTTACAAGTTCCAAAAGTTTGTTGTTCAGAAATTTCTTTTGTTTGTTCAGAAGGACTTGAACGTTGATCATTTCCTCTGTCATAAATTGTAATGTACAATAATCATATTTTTATTGTATAAAGTGAATATAAGAATAATAAAAATGAACTTAAGTACAATAAATATGAATATTTTTTCTGTAACAAAACGAACATACTTGTCATTTGTACTTTTTTTATCCTCGGTTTGAACTTCTTTTTCCAAATCCTTCAAGATTTTTTCATCTACAATTGGACTTTTAACACCTTGATTTTTTTTCTTTCCGAACAATTGAGAAAGAGTGTTTTTCAATGAATTTAGGGTTTTTAGTGCAAAATTGAAATTCATATAATCAACAATTTAACAATGAATATTTCAATTATAACAATGAATTTCGATACTTACGCATGATCTTCATCATCTGAACTACTTGTATCTTCTTTTGGTTTTCTACAGAATTAAAAAAAAACCAACAAATATTTCATAATTTTCGACAAAAATAACAAAAATTAACTTAAAAATGTAAATTCTAAAAAATATGAACAATATTCACAGAATTTCACTGATAATTAACTTAGATCAAGTATATTTTTCAAAAGAACTTACCCTCTTTTTGGAGATGGTTGAAGCTTGCTTGCCAGGATTTTCAATTTTTTAGAGAGAGAAATCTAGAGAAAGGAAAGAGAAAACTAGAGAATGGAGAGAGAAAATAATTTAAAGGAAGTAAATATTTTTTTGGGAGGAGAAGTTGGGAATGAAGAATTAATGGCGGTTTACAAATTTTGGACGGTTTTTTTTTACGAAATATTGGGCGTAATAAGGAAGTGTTGGGTGGGCTATTGCACGTGGTCGGTCTGTGATGTTTGGTTTGGGCCTCGTGAACAAGACCAATTGTGGCCTTAGAAGGCTATTTTTACGTGGCTAGACTAAGTATAGCATCACGGTAGGGCCTAAGAAGGTTCAACAATTTGCTTAGTTTCATAACGATTTTCCACCCCTTTGAGTTATGCTTTTTTATCTTACGATGTACGAACTACAAAGTATGATCTCGACCTGATTTCTACCCTCTAGGCTAGTAGGCTCTATTAAATTTTGATTTATTATATATATCCATAATAATAACCATTATAAAAGTGCAAAATAGCTACTGTAGCTTATGAATAGTACTTTCTGGTGCTATTACATAGATGCCCTTACAATTAATGAATTGCCCAAATTGCCCTTGCTTAATCAATTGCCTTTTGTGATAGCTGCAATTGAGAGTGGGCCTCCTGATTCTACACCGACTTCCCTCTCTCTGTTTTCATCTCAGAAGGAAAGGGTCAGAGACTCAGAGTATTTGATTAAGCAAGGAGAAAGAAACCTAGAGAGAGAGAAAAACTCAGAGCATTTGGGTTTGATTGTTTGATTGTCGTGGATTTTTGCATATATGTTCCTGTTGTTTTCGATATGTTCAATGTGTATTCGAATTTTTTGGGTTGAATCTTTGTGGGTGTATTTGTGCGAAATTGCTTCGTTTTTATTGAGGTTTATTTGATCGATTTGTTTTCGATTTTTGGGCTTTATTTGGTTGATTGGTTTTCGATTATTTTGGGGTTTATTTGATCGATTTGTTTTTGATTTTTTGTCTTTATTTGTTCGATTGGTTTCGATTATTTTGGGGTTTATTTGATCGATTTGTTTCTGTTTTTTGGCTTTCGTTTTTTGGGTTGAATTTGAGTGATTTATCATTCTTTTGGGATGAATTGTCGGATTCGTGGTTGAATTGTTGATCTCTAGATTAAAATCGCACTACGAAGCATTGTGAATTCCGTCACCGACACCACCTTCAACCGTCACCTCCATCACAACCACCGTCACAAGCACGAGCCCACTGCACCGCCACGATCCCCACCGTCACAAGCTCATGCTTAAACAAGTTAATGGTTTTTAGGGTCAAATTCGACCATGAAAAGGCTAGATCTAGACTTTTCATGGTCGAATTTGGCCTTATAATCCAAATTCGAGGTGAAATTCAAAGTTCATTCGGGGTTTGAGGTCTGTTTTTGTTTTTATATTTTTTTCTTGTTTGATTTTTTCGAATTTGGTTTGATTTTTTTTTTTTCGAATTTTCATATTCAAATGTTTGATTTTTTTTTTTTATTTATGTTCGTTTTGGGTTTAATTTTTGTTTTGCTTTTTTGGGTTTTGTTTTTGTTAAATTTCAGTGTTATTTTTTTAAAATTTCAGTTTTATTTTCGTTTTGATTTTTGCTAATTATGATTTTGGGTTTGATTTTGTGGTTTGATTTTCTGGTTTGTTTTTGGTGGGTAATTTTGTGGGATTTTTATTGTTAATTTTGATTTAAATTTTGTATTTTGGTTTAGTTTCTGGTTGTTTGGGTTAAGATTGGCGGTGGTGGTGCGTAGGTAGAGGTGGTTTTGGGTTGGATGTTGCCAGTGGTGGTGCGTGGTTAGAGGTGGTTTTGGAAGGTTGGCAGTGGTGGTGCGTGGGTTGGCAGTGTTTATTCAATTTACCAATATGAATGTGTGCTTGTAATTGTTGCATTACTTCAAGTTGCATACTTGGAATGTATTATTTATTTTATTTTCTATTTTCTATTTGCAATCGATCTTATGCTGGTGGTTGTATGTTGTGCAATTGTATCCTATTTGATTACAAAGATTGTTAGTTATATTCATATCTCAAGTTATCAACATGGTAGCTAAGTTTTATTTCTAGGAGTCTCATGCTTACTTGATTGATCAGCTTGGCAAAGTGGTACATGTTATTGCTTCATCAATATACTTTCTATCTGACAGCTTGCATTTGAACAATAACATTGTGTGAATTTGGGTTACTGAGCAGTAGCTGAAAAAGGTTATATGTGTGTGCAAGTAGTTAGAATTTGCATCAATGATATATGCCTTGGTTTAGCATTGTCATTACTCATGAGGTTTAGAGTGCGATTACATTTCTTACAATGATGGACCTTGTCTTTCATCCCGAAAAATTGAACATTGTTGCAGCCAACTTGCAAAATCATACTTGGGAATATTGGTACCTTTGAGTCTTGTAAAATTCTCCCTTTTTTTTGTTTGCAAAACCTGACAGTGCCTTAATGTAGCTCAAAGCTGCACTATTTTGACCGAGTTTAGTTGTGGATGTTAATTCTTGTTGCACTTGTAAAAATAAACATTATCTGAAAGTAGCTCTATAGCTGCACTTATATACAAGTATCTACTCTACATATTTCCCTTGTGAGGAGGGTTTCAATGTCTGCCCTTTATATAGAAATATAAACAGTGTGTAGAATTCTGTTTTGTGTATTGCTTGTTTGACAGATGCATCATTTTAGTATAATTAGCAGGTTTTGACTTTTGAGTTCTCAAGTACGAAGGTATGACATATTGACATGGTTGTTGATGTCTTTTATCAACATGAAAAATAAAAAAACAAGGAGACAAAGGCCAAGGGAAGAATACAGTAACTTTTGCCTAAATTAGATTGTATATTCACTTAGGGAAAACAAATTTCGAGGATAAAAATAGTACAAAAATTCAACATTCAACTCGAAGAAAAAATGTAAAAATACAAAACAAGCTTTGAAGAAGTTTAGATCACATCAACTATGTAGACTGATAACAAAGAAATATACAATTCTTTCATATGCTTTGCATTTAATCCATTTTACAGAACTTTAATTTTTAAAATTGTATTTCTGCTCCTTATTATCATAATCATTTTAAGACGAGATATTTGTTAATAATTAAGCTACTCAATAAGAAACCATATTGCGTTCAGAATAATATCTAAAAGAATTGTATAATTTTTTAAAAAATCTTTAAATTCTAACAAATTCTAGAAAACTGTACTTTTAAAATTGATTTTCTATAAATATTTCTCCATAAAAACTTTATCACTACTTCTTGTTATGACTTGTAAATTCATGTGTCCTTACTAACGCAAAACCCGACACAACCACGAATATCACAAAACCCCGAACACAACCACGAATATCACAAAACCCGAACACAACCACGAATATTACTTATCTTGCCGTCGGGGGAGCACGCGCATCGCGCGTGCTCCAACGACTAGTTAATTTAAAAATTCGAGCATGACTTGGGTATTACTAGTTAAAAGTAACATTATGACATGTCCAACGTTATCCCGTGCACAAGTGCACAACTGATAATATTGAAATTTGTTTATACTTACATAAGTGAAAGGTTTTTGCCAATATATCAATTTATCAATACTAATATAGATCTCATGCATGCACTAATAATATAATAAATTTTAAAAAAAATTTAAACACTTATATTATTAAACTTCACTAAAATCAATTGACACATAAGTATATGTCTCACCTTTTTTTTTCCATTAAATATAAAAAAATAGTGTTCTTATAATAGTTAATGAAATATAGTACTTCGTATTATATTTTTGGGTTTTTATAAGCTATATCCCCCAATTTCTTCGGTTTTTAAGTTGTACCCATGGCTTGGGTATTACTAGTTAAAAGTAACATCATTTATTAGTCGACTACAGATAAGATTGGATTCCGCCTCTACATTACTCCATCCAATTACAATGTACTTCATATACAGAAACGTCACTCATAGTATACCAGCAAGATCATTTGCATCAGACCTTACAGAAATAGTTGAAATCCTTGCCAAGGCTATCATTAAATGAACAGCGAACGATCCTTTGTTCAATAGCCAATAAGATGGCACTATTGAAATGCTAAAACCAAAAAATCGTTCATATCAACAGCTCCCGATTTGGTTAAAACGAAATTGTAATGTATAAGGAATGCATATCAACTCACTCCAACAGCTCCATAATAGACTTACGAAAAATCGTCAAGAACAAGTAAACTGGATTAGGCAACTACAGCAGTTTCCATAGGGCAAGGAGTGTGAACTAAGATACTCCCTTCCGTCCATCACTTAAACTAATTTAAGATGTCCAAATAAATTGTCACCTATCTTGAAATAGATACGGTTTATAATTGAACTTTCCATTATAGCCCTTACTCGAAAGTTGAATGATGGGAACAATATTGTTATAAATCAGCAACCAAGGTCCATAACTTATCATCATCAATTCATCATTCATGTCATAACCTTTAACTACGAGGGATTTGGACAATGCGACAATTAAAATTAATATTTTTCGAAATCTAACCATACCAAGGTTGTTTCATGGAGATACTTCAATCCATATATATCACCAGCCTATGACACCATAACAAACAAGAATTATAATAAGATATATCAATGAGTTACGAAAGCATTACAATTGATCAAATCTTATTTTAGACGGTCATTTATAACAGTGACATTGGCAAATCGACCTCTTCATAAGTCATAGCTTCCACTTCATGCCTCTCCGACTCAAACAATTCGGTAGATAAATAACGCTCTCCAAAGCTAGGAATAAGCACCTGCAAAGCATATAGGAGTATGAATATAATTTCCTGATGTAGAATGCTGTTTTGGATAGAAACTATAATTTCCTGATGTAAAATGCTGTTTTGGATAGAAACTATAATTTCCGGATGTAGAATGCTGTTTTGGATAGAAACCAGAACAAACGCTGATAAACAATACAGGAGGCTGTGTTTTCAAAGGTAGCATATGAGGAATGACAGCCCCAACCTCGTATTTTCGGAGGTACCTTGGACTTAAAGCCATAATATTGAACTATTACCACCTAAATGAGGATGGAAGAGTATTCTCCAAAAAGCAAAGCTTTCAGAAGAGTATCTGCGATTAATGGGGTTGACATTTCTTAATAGTGTATTGATAATTCTTTTCTCCGTATATCCTATCCTCTTTCAAATGGCATGCAAACACAATGAGTTGGTTTCCCCAAATGAAAAAAAAAAAAAATCAAGAACAGTTATAGAGTTAGGCCAACTAGAATGTTTTCTACTTACAACAATCAATTTTCCAGCGTATTCAGCCTGTTTGGCTAATTTAATAGCAGCAGCTACAGCAGCTCCTGACGATATCCCAACCTGCAAGTTTACCAAGTTCACATATGATGCATGAAAGAACACTCATCACAGTCATCACTGAGATGGATATAATAGAAAGAATATTAATTGAAGTGATTTTACCAGCAAACCTTCTTTCAATGCAAGAAGCTTTGCAGTTTCAATGGCTTCATCACTTGTCACCTATTACATCAAATTAAGATGTTACGCAAGATATCTACTCGTCTCAATATGGGCTGTCTAGCGCCAAAACTAAGCATCAAAACTGGAATTTGAGTTGGATCTAATTGATGACAGCGACAGAATATAGACATTATTAGACATAGATCCTGGCCTAACACTCCAGTTTCTGCCGAGGCAGAGCTGTATGTTGTACTTGCACTGCATAAAGTCTGGTAGTCTCAATAACTCCCATTGCAGAATAATAAGTATCTTTTCACGGGCGTTCATTCAACCAAATCTTTTTACGATTACCTAAACTAGTGTCTTTGGATCTAGTTGTCAATAGTATCACCAATTAAGCACCATTGAGACCAAAAGCAAGCAATCAAGCTGCCTTTTGTTGTGAGTGCTCAAAGAATGCAAACTATGCACCGCGTTTCTTTAAGAGCAAGAGCAAGAACACTAACTGTTTCTAAAAGTTACTTCATGTCATCAAAAGAAAGGTGTTAAAAATATGTATGTTATGGAGTACCTCATCTCACAATCTTAAGAATAACCGAATTAAGGGAGAATTTCTCTATTACAAGGCAATGAATTTCTTTTTTGTTCTTCAAAATGAGAATGATAATAAAACAAAGCTACGGCTGAATTCAATCCAGACACTTTCTGTTTAGCGTCTCCCACAAAATAGCCGTAGGCATTCTAAACATTTGATCTGAGTTTGTAAAGGCAAATTGTTTCAAGAATTCAATTCAGACTGATAATGGAGAGCAAGCTTCTGAGCCTTACCTTTAAAACTTCCTCAATTATGTCGAAGTCCAATAATGGAGGGATGACACCAGCTCCAATTCCTTGGATTCTGTGCTTGCCTGTTGCATGAGAAGCATCAGTTCTACTTAATAAAATAGTAAATTTCACAAGATGATTCACAGCTCCTCGAAATTAATTAAAAAATACAAACCCAAAATCAAAATATTGTCAACAACTTCAAATGAGGCTTGTGTTTAAGTAATAGCTCAGGAAGTTATAGCAATGCAGTAGAGTTGACAGGAGGTTGATTTACAAATCTTAGCCAGCAGATACTACACTTTCATCAGGTAGATCGTAGATGCTTAACACAAACACTTAAGAACGACCAAAATCTAAGCATGTGAAGTACACAGTACTGTGCACATATTACAGACTCACCAGGCTTTTCTCCATTTAAGACTGCACTTTCAGTTGGCTCTACACCATAGACCTGAGAGTGAATGTGAACCACCAAAGTTAAAGAGATGAAAGTACTAGCTCAATTTCACCATTTCTTTCTGAAAATATAAAGTAGAGGATAAAGAATGAATTTTGCGTATTTGAAATAAATTGCCTCCAAAATCAGAAATCGGGATTGGGGAATCCCACATTCCATAAGCACAATTTCTGCACAATCAACCCTAATTTACAGCTACAAAGGAATGTTCCACTTTCCAGGCACTACTGCAGAAGACTAACTAACAAGGACATGTATGTTAATTCCCATATTCTGCAACCTAACAAACATACTTTTTGTCAGGTTAACAGGAAAACATTGCTTATCTTTTCTTTCCATATCAGGTTTTTTATTTATTTTTTTTCTAATGTGAATTGGAGCAAGTTTTTTACTCAAATCAATGTAAGTAAGAAGAAGAAACCTGCAACATTGAAGAGGCTTACAAGAAGGCAAGGTGGAAATTTTTGTATGAAGATTAATATAGAATTGCACTTTAGTAGCAGCATTCTTAACTCTTGAGATAAAAACAAGGTGCAAAAATGAATGAGAACAATTTCATGAAGATCCAATGTCAAGCCGGTGTTAGGATTGAATGCATTTTGGAGATTCAGCTCTTAATAATTTCGCTTTTTATATTTCCCTTTGTGGTTATTTTGTCAACAGAAGTCTATCCTACGGCTTGGGTCCAACAGTAGCTCTCAGGGAATGCAATGGTTAAAACCATACTCAGCTGTCTAACTAGCAAGAGTAGAAACCCATCCCTTTTCTGATCCCCACAGGCCATCCACGAAAATTAAAGCAGGGAAAAAAAAAGGTGGGGTTGACTAGACGATGGACTAGAATGAAAAACCAAACCTTTATAGCAGAATTTTGCTCTTTAAGAAATTTTCCTGTCCCAGCAACGGTACCACCAGTACCAATGCCAGAGACAAAGGCGTCAATTTTCCCTTCCGTGGCTCTCCAGATCTCTGGCCCAGTGGTTTCATAATGAGTCTGCAAGCACAAAATCCACATGGGGAAAAACCAAAAAGCAATTAAAAAACCATTTGAACTATGGAGTGTGCAGTATGTGCACTGTTTTCTTAGAACAAAGATCAGCATACCTTTGGATTCCCAGGGTTTTCAAATTGATTAATGTAATAACCACCTGGTGTTTTGTCCAATAATTCTTTGGCTTTGACCATAAAGTCAGGAAAGCTCTTTGTTGGACCCATGATATGCAACTCCACTCCCAAAGCTCGAAGAATTATTCTTCTCTCAAGACTCACATACGAAGGCATAACAATGATTAGCTTATAGCCCTTAGCAGCAGCAACAAACGCCAATCCAATGCCAGTATTACCACTTGTCATTTCTATGAGAACGGTCTTTAGACATCCAGAAAAAAAAGTCTCTACTTAGCAACAACATTTTGTCATTTGAACTAAATCCTAGACTGAGTACACTCAGAAAAGTAGTGGAGAAAAAAAAAATGAAGACACACCTTCTCCGGAGAAATCAAGCCTTTTTCTTCAGCATCCTCAATCATAGTAACTGCAATCCTAAAATTGAGTAAAGCTAAATTAAATGTTTGTTTTTTATATTGTTTGGACGAAAAATAGGTGAGTTTGCAGCTGGCTTTGTAGGGGTGAATCACCTGTCTTTTACACTGGAGTACGGTTCCATCATTTCAAGCTTAGCTGCAATGCGTGCAACGCAACCATCTACAACATGATTAAGATAAACCATAGGTGTGTTTCCCACCAACTGCAAGTTAAGAAAGTAGATGCATCAGAAACACTCATAAGTTACACAACTGCCCTGTAATTTCAATCTATAAATCAGGCACAAAAATGGCTAGCTCATTGAAATAATTAAGACATGAGTATCCGTCAAATGTACAATGACATAATCGAACAACAATAATCAGAAAGACTTACTTCAGTCACATCTTTCGCAATGCTGCACTCCCCTTCCATATGTTCAAACACAACTGCAAAAATCTAAAATTGTAAACAGATTTACAATATACCTTAACATATCTAACAGAACAAACATCATGTACTACTACTACTACTAAAGATTGGATTCTGCCTCTAAACTACTTTAGCCGATTACAGTATACTCAGATATGTCATTCATAGTTTTCAAGAAATTAAACTTATACTAGCAATTTTATTTGCAACCCACCTTACAGAAATAATTAAACTACTTATCATTTATCATTAAAATGCCACTTCAAGTTACAAATTTTGAGAAAATTATACCATTTGCATCAGAACTTACAGAAATAATTGAACTCCTTATCATATGACTTTTACTAAAATGCCACTCATAGTACAAAATTTGAGAATTTATACTAGCCAAGTTCACTTGCATCAGAGTAATTAAACTCCTTGTCATTAATATACTATTCTATCATTTAGAGAACTGAGAACAAGAAAACATCTTTTAGTCATTGAGTCATAAGACTCGTAACTTTAATTATTAGGGGTTAGGACAATGCGACAATTATTACTATTTTTTCTAGACCTTTAACCATAACAAATAAGCAGTACAGTACAAGAAATTTTTATGGACATTAACATGATTCAAAGATAATTTTCACTGTCTTCGTTCTTCTCTCTTACCAAACACAATTATTAATCCTCTAAATCACAGCTAATTTACCCAAAAATAATTAATAAAAAAAAAAATCATAAGAACCAAAAAAGTTAAAGGATAAGAAAACTGTACCCGTTTTGCAGTAGAATTAGGAAGGTGATTTGTGAAATTTTGAGATTATAAGAGAGTTTCAATTCAATAATCAATATGTATTTATTTGATCTTGAATTCTTGAATGTTAGAGGTCAAAAGAGGTCGGTAGTCTCCAATAAAACACAGTTTTTTAAGGATCGAATATAAAACACTATTTTTGGAGTAAGCATTATCTACTGTTTGGTTCTATTAAGGTTTTTTAATTTATATCCATGTGATATACTGATACGGTTAGCGATAAGCATAAGTCAGTACAAGTCATCATGTAGTGAAACATTTTTAAGGTACTAAATGCACTGTTTTTAAATTTATTGTGTAGTATGAATACGACTAATTTTGATGTATTATATGCTGACATTCAGGTATGTCTGTCATGTATTAAAACCTTTTTAAGGAACTAAACTAGTTAGTTACCCAGACGATGTCTCGGGTTTGTTTTTTCTCCCTTTTTTTTTTTTTGGGGTTTTTTTTTTGGTATGGATGATTGTGGATATTACTTAAATTTTTTTTTTTTAATGTTGGTATAATACTTTTTCGCAAGTGAAAAATATTTAAACTATGATAGGAAACCTTTCAATAAATAAATCACATTAAGTACATACCGGTTACAAATTAAGTGGGTCAAAGCAATTTAAAAACATTTTAATTATTCATCGTTCTAATTGAGCTCAAAATAAATACAATCGGTTACAAAACTTATTTTGGGTGATGAAAATTAATTTAATTATTTTTTTGTAACAACTGATTTAATTGATTATTATACAATCAATACTATAATACAATTAATTAATTTATCATACAATTTATTGTACACATATTTAACATGTACATGTAATTGCTTATGTGGCAATTTGATCGATGATGTGGCTAAATATGAAAAAGAAAGTGACACGTGGCGATACGACACTCCTTGCATTTGAGTTTTAATAATAATATATTAGTTATTGGCCTGGGCTATGCCCCGGGTCATCTAATGTAATACAATATGAGATTAAAGATATAATTATGATACATTAAAAATGGTTTGCAAATATGTTACAATTAGTGATTGTGATTTTTTAGCCATATTAATAATAATTTCATATTAGGTATGGAGTATTACCAAAATTTAAATGATTTTTTTTTTTAATTAATAGTTATGAACATTTAAAATGGGAATTGAAAAGGCCCTGAATCATGTGGAGGTGTGTTTATATATTTTAAAGGCTAAAATGTTTTCTCTCATCTTAAAGTTCTTGTTAATTAACAACATTGATTAAAATTGTAATTGATTGCTTTGGTTTATGAATAGTATAGATAAATAGATATAACTATACATGTGACTTGGCGTCATGTCATTAGTTAAGAGAAGGTGACACATGGCAGCATACATATGTATTGCCATTGACACATGGCAACATAACATGTATTGCCATGAGTTTTAATAATAATATAGATATAGATAGATATAGATAGATATTTTAAAAAGCATTGTATTTCAATATGAATACGACTAATTTTGATATATTAACGCTAAAGTTTAAAATATGATCCATGTAAGCACTGCTTTTAAATCTACTATGGAGTATATATATGTACTAAACATCAAAATTAAATCATATAAGCACTGCTCTCAAATAAATTTATCAATAATAAAAATATTTTGCGTGTGCTGAGTGGTAATTATTTTGTCTAAATAAGGTCTTGTTCACTTCACCTTAAAAAAATAATATTAAGTAAAAATAAGTTCAGTTCAGTTCAATAAAAAATAATTTCAGTTCAGTAAAAATAAGTTCAATTCAGTTATCTTAAAGAAGAATTATAATAGAAAATCAGTAAAAATAATTTCAATTCAGCAAAAATAATTTAAGTTCAGTAAAAATAATTTAAGTTCAACAAATATAATTTTGTTTCACTAAAAATAATTTCAGTTCAGCAAAAATAAGGTAAAGTGAACGGGGCCTAAATCAATAAAAGTTGTACAAAACACGACCCAAGTTTTCGTAAACTAATCTTCCATGTCTTAGAAAGGTTGATCCAAACCAACCTATTGATTGCTCACCAATTTCCTTCTATATATAGTCCTTCTTTCTTGTTGCTACCCACATTCACCAAACCTCACAACAACTAACATTAATAACCTCAATCAGGTGACCAACTGCTTAAATAGATTGTTAAGCGTACTAATCACCAAATAATTATAGTTTTAGTGGGGAAGAACGTGATAACATTACGGTAGAATAGGCTTAAGGAATGCAAAGCAATAGAAAGTCCCACATGGGAAAGTGAAAAGAGGGGAAGGAAAAGAAGGAGTGTATAAAATAAAAGGAAAAAAGGACGGAAAAACTTACATACCTGGACGGGGCTAATAGGTGATCAAGAAGGCCCATGGCCTAGGCTGGTGACTTCCATTGCACATCATTGGGGAGGTGCACCTGCCTAACATCTCCCTTGATGGGAGACTGTACGTCGTAATTTGTGATAGAGAGGGCCTGCGCTCGTCGCGGCCCTTGCCTAATTCATTCCATTCAAATCTTATTATGATAAACGTATTTAAAAAGAAGGAAGTACATGCTTATATATGTCTTAAAATATCATTAAGTTATGTGATTGGTGTCAAAGTTAAAATATGTCAAATGATAAGGAAATTAGTTTGGGGCCTAGTTTCGGGTTATGTTTAAATATAAAATGAAAAAATTACCTTGAGTTTAAATAATATTTTGAAATCAATACCTTAAGCTTAAATAATAAAATAAAAATGGTAAAATTAGTTGGGGATAGACAGAGAGTTGCAATAGTGTTTGTTTTACAATTAAGTGTGAATTACATATAATGCTTAATAAAAAGTTACAATTCATATATGAATGTCAATTAAGCAATAAAGTGACATCAATTGCGTAATAGTGGTGATGAAAAGTGGAATTTCAAGGGATATAATGGTTCAAATCTAATCCAAATACTAACGTGTTTCCATCATAACATTAATAAATGTTATGTATAAATGTTATGATGATAAAGTATGCCACATGACATCGACATGTTAATCTCTTGGGTTTTAATAATAGTATAGATGAGGTCATATATATGTTATTGATGATAAAGTAAACTATTGAAACCATGTTCAAAATGCACGTGTCTTGATTTAGCTCTTATTAGAGATTATTAGGTTGATTCACCAAATAAAAACACACAGTGTTCTGTCACGAGGTGTGGTTGTAACTGACAAATCCGTTAAAACTAAATATTTTTATTCACATTTTATTCCTTCTCGCCAAATATATACCACTTCGATTTCATCCACATAATTACAAAAAATAATAACGCAATTATTGTAATTTTATCACTTTTACCCACGTCAACATACTCTGTATCTCCCAAATTTATCCCCGTACTCTTCAATCTAGTGAGAGTTATTTCGAGGACAGTTATGACTTTGAGGACAATCATAGAGTAGTTAAGTTAGTCCACATGCTTGATATTAAACCGATCTATTTATTCTAATCCTAACTAAATGCAATTATTATCATTACCTTCATTAGTTTTCCTTCGGTTAGAAAGCGAGTATTTGTGATTAAAATTGATTGAGAGAGCTAAACTCTTCCTATATTCCTACTGAATACTTATACCCTAAAACAACGTATCATTTAGTCCATTGTAAATCGTTTTGATTATAATTAAGATGCAGAGCAAAAGAGCAAGAAATCAATTACTCAAATATTAAATATATTGAGCAAAAATAGAACAAAGTCCTAATATTTCAGATTAAAACCTTAAAAACCAAGCAATGAAACCAAGTTTACCTACTAAACCTTTCTTGCCATGCGAGTTTACAAAAATACCCTTTTATAAACACAACATGTTTATCACAATTAAGATGCAGAGCAAAACAACAAGAAATCAATTACTCAAATATTGAATATATTGAGCAAAAATAGAACAAAGTCCTAATATTTCAGATTAAAACCTTAAAAACCAAGCAATGAAACCAAGTTTACCTACTAAACCTTCCTTGCCATGCGAGTTTATAAAAACACCCTTTTATAAACACAACATGTTTATCAAGGTTATAAACTTTTTTTTTTTTCCTCAAAAAAATCGTCGTAGTACTGACACATAACATTAGTGATTTTGTACACCTTAATTACAATCTATGGAGGGTGACTTAACAAATGAAGCTAGGTAAGTCATTTCTCATGTCTAATGATTTGTTTTTTTTTTTTTTTTTTTTTTTTTTTTTTTTTTTTTAAAGTTTGTATGGAGTACTAACACAAAAGTCTCAACCATATATATCGAAATAAGTAGTACACGTATTGATTAATAATCACTTTATAAAAGGAGAGTATATTGCAATAGATTTGAGGTACTAAGGTCTCTTTGAAGGTTTAGAAGTTAGAATAAATAATATATCCACTGAAAAATGATAGCAGATATAGGACAACTTTGAGTTGAATGACAATTTTGTATCCCACATCGGTCAGATAGAAAAGAAAGCGAGAAAGAGTTAGTATAAAAATAGATGGATAGACAACGTTCAACTCACTTACCTGGACGGGGTCTATGGGCGATCAAGAAGGCCCATGGCCTAGGTTGGTGGCCTCCATTGCACATACCGGAGGGGTGCCTGCCTAACGTCTCCCCAAGTGGGAGAGCGTACGTCATAATTTGTGGTAGCGGGGGCCTGCGTTCGCGCGGCCCCTGTCCAGTTGTAGTATAACATCATTCAGCTAGTAGTGAATTTTTTTTTATACTGTGATAGTTAACTTCAATTTCGGATTGTAAATGTACATGGAAAGAGTACTGTGTAACTAGTTTTACTTTTGTAAAAAAATTCTTTTAGAAACATATTTGTAACTAGTTTTGCTTTTGTAAATAAAATCTTTGAATATGTAACTAGCTTTGGTTTTAACTTTGTTAATGTATATTTTATAACTTAATTAATATCTTAAGTAGTATTGTAATAAAAATTATAAAAAGTTTATATTAAGTATTAGTTCGAGACGAATCTAACACGATCTCATGACTTTTTTTTTTCCCTAACGTATAAATTACAAAAGAGTGAATGGCTTAAATTTTTTAATCGTTATGATTAAAAAAAAAAAAGAAGGAAATATGACTTATTTAGAAAACACACGTACCATAAGTTGTAAAATTGAGCTTTTACTACGAGTAAATCCAAATGGAGAATTTTCAAAACACTACTTTCTCCATTCCTTCTTCTCATTTCTTTTTTTCCACGTTTGTTAAAACACATACTAAATCATTAATTTTTATAATTACATGTTTGGGGAAAAAAAAAAAAAGTATAGGAGTTTAATGTTCTAAATTTGCTCACCAATAATTTTTTTTGTTGTATATTAGATAAATTTAGAAGATTCCCTTAAAATGCCAATCATGTCTAAGAGATGAAATTTCAGAAAAGGATGGAATACTATATAAGATCAAAGTATATAAATGCGTGAGTATATACAAATTACAAGTTACTCCCATAGTCCCATCCAGAGAGATCTTTTAGATTACCTCATCATGTAGCGTATTATTGACTATATGGACAAGATCATCGATGTGTACTTTGATAAAAATCCAGTTGATCCAAAGTACAATTCAAAATATAAAAAAGAAAATTATATTTAACTTGATAAAAAAAGAAAATTATTCCCTGACAAAAGGATTCAATCTGTTTCATCATAATCAAAATATAAAAACTTGCACAGTATTAAATATCCAAACTGCACATAATGTTAATATTGAGTATTTTGGAGTTCTCCCACATCGAAAGAGCGTGGAACCAGATTGCTTAAGAAGAGTATAAATAAACGGCATATGTCTACCTTTAAACATACTTACCTGGACGGGGTCAATGGGCGATCAAAAAGGTCTATGGCCTAGGGAGGTGACTTCCATTGCACTTTGGAGGGGCGCCTGCCTAACATCTCCCCAAGAGGGAGAGTGTACGTCATAATTTGTGATAGGGGGGCTTGCGTTCGCGCAGCCCCTATCTAATTCTTAATCTGAAATTTTATTTGCTATAATGAATGCGAAGTTATTGTACAGCTAGGAAAAAAATTGGATGTTATGTCCAATTTTCAACCTTTTATTCCTAATTTTTTTTTATAACAATCAATTATATTATTATACAATCATGCTAGTATCCAACCTAAGGGAGAACAAAATTTGGATGTTATGTCCAATTTTCAACCTCTTATTAAAGGACAAGCGACTGTTATACATCAATACTATTAGCATATTAAGTTTTTGTGATATAAATTGATTATCCAATAGAAATATATGGGAAATTATAAGGGAGTCAACAAAATGTACAATAACTGCAGTTTCATAATAGGACGTGAAACAGTATTTTCGTACATTGCGAACCATGGTTGCTAGTGCAGTATGACCAAAGATCAGGAACATAACTGTCATTATTCCAATACACAAAGACCATGATATGCTAGTCTACGAATACAGAAAGAAAAAATTAAGACAAATGGGATAACCCTCAAGGAGCATTGGCTGTGAAGTATCCGAGACCATGAAAGGTAACCTCAAAGCTTAGGACTCAATAGGCATGCTCTCTGCCTCCTTCCTCACTGTTTCAAACAACACGGAGGATAAATATCGTTCGCCAAAGCTGGGAAAGATTGCCTGATAAAAAAAGAGGATGTAATTAGTTAAAAGAAGCCGCCATCCCTTCATGTTCACTATGTAATATTTCCATTTTAGTAGTCTTTAATTAGACCATGAAAGACTAATGAAAGTAAAATGAAACTTAGTATAGGAGAAAAAGAGCAGTGGGCTTACAACTATGAGTTTTCCAGCATTTTCAGGCCTCTTAGCTATTTTAATGGCGGCAGCAGCAGCAGCGCCAGATGAAATCCCAACCTGAAAGGTGATTTTCCCCAAACAACATATTACTATCATAGCAAAGATTATGTACAAAGAAAATTAGAAGAAAGATGCAGGTGGAGAAAGCAAGTAGAATACACTAAAATTTCAAGAACTTACCAGCAAACCTTCCTTGAGGGCAAGCAATTTGGCCATTTCAATAGATTCTTCACTGGATATCTGTATATTTAGTCCACCAGCCACAAAAGACGAAGAAAAGAAAAAGATAAATGGAAGGCAGTGAGTTCTCCATTTATTTATATTTATCAAAGCACATACGTTAAGTATGTAATACCAAGAAGTTACAGCTAGAGAGAGTATCATTATATGTAAATAGTGACTATTAACGGAGAAAAACTTGTATTCTAATGGACAACACCTACCTAATTAAGTAACAAAAGAAAAAAGAAAAAAAAAAAAGAAAAGAACAATCCACTAAGCTGAACAAGACATAAGTGGAGCTACAGAGAAATATACATACTAGCATTTAACATAATTAGAAGAAGAAATCCATCATGTAGAGTAGAAAGCTCACCTGGACCACTTCATCGATAAGATTCACATCCAGAACACCAGGTATGAATCCAGCTCCAAGTCCTTGAATCTTGTGAGGACCTGTATATGTACACACAAACAGTCAAACATGCAATTTTACCAGGTTAATTCTCTAATATTGCCTAATAAACTTTGTCTACGATTCTTTTACTTTTCAAAACTCCAGAATAATGTGTTGACAAAGAACCAGCTGTTATAATCAGAGAAAGTTGAGTACATAATATCCTTACGAGTTACGATTGGGGATAGAAACCAATCAAGGTTTTCTCTACAACACTTACAAGTAAGCTATGCACTTCATGGAAGTGAATTGTGATTTTTTTGGCACTAAAGAGTTTCAATGTGGGTACTAAAGGCCAAAACAGAATTCAACTGGTCAGCACTATATTTGGATAGCTATTGTGGAAAGGGAGGGGAGGGAAGATGCGAGCTTGTAGTTTCCTTCCAAATATTTCCATAATTGAAAGGATTTAATATTATAACGGCAAGGAAAATAGATCTCTCCAATTCCATTCCTTTTATTTACCCCGGGTCATATCTAAACAACAGAAGATGAATCCCTCCCTTGCCAAGTATGTAATGGACAGGAGCAACACTAGGAGACAAAATTAATAAGGGAGTACTAGGGAGTAGGGAGTGTGGCAACAAAGGACTGAATTCTGATACTATTGGGCAGTAGAGGACAAACATTATCAGTAACAGGTTATTGTAGTGTTGCTTGACTATAAAAGGGCAGTAGCATAGCAATAGAAAGGCATGAGATTTGTATTGAGGAAATGAGAGAGACCGGCAACCTGAATTTACTAAGATAGAGTGATAACCTAAAGTTATCAAGAGGGTAATAGCCTCAAGCTATTAAACTATTATCTGTAACCTTTAGCCATCATCAATTAAACATCAAGCTTTCATCTTTATTCATTTGCCTTGTTAAAACAGAAATACTAAGTTAGAAAATCAGTCCATAACAAAGTATTACAAGGTACAGGCTAGCATAGCATTACATAGGATGAACACAGGTAGAATGAACTGGGAAGTTACTTCAATGATAAGCCTAGCACCTTTTAGCATGGCTTTCCTCTGAAAACAGTAAATACTGGCAGCACAATTATCCATGTTTACTGACAACTAAATGATTATAAATTTTAAAATAATATTTTTTAGGCCTCTCCCCAGCAATAATAGGGGATCAACAAGAGATTCAATGGTCATAGCTTTGTTATTTACCAGGTTTTCCTCCAGACAATACAGCACTTTCCACTGGTTCCAAACCAATCAGCTGAAGAATGAAGACAAAAAACATATGATAAGGGTATGAAAGAGGAAGTAGAAAAAGGAGATAAATATTCACAAACATCAGCATAGAACTTCATAAAGCACACTTTCAGAAATTTGTCACACATCTATGTCAGAACTGACCTTAACATCTGGATTTTGTTCCTTTAGGTATTTTCCTGCACCTGTAATTGTGCCTCCAGTCCCTATTCCAGAGACGAATATATCAATTTTTCCACCTGTGCCTTTCCAAATTTCAGGTCCAGTTGTTTCATAATGAATCTACACAAAGAATAGAAGTGTCAGAGCAATGTTCCTATAAGTTATAAATCCAATAAAGAAATACACAAAAGCGAACGAACGAGCATTACCTTTGGATTGGCAGGGTTTTCAAACTGCTGTAGAATATATGAATTAGGAGTCTTGTCACGGATCTCCTCAGCCTTTTGTACAGCCCCTTTCATACCTTTTGCTGGATCAGTAAGGACAAGCTCAGCACCAAAGGCCCTGAGAATAGTCCTCCTCTCAAGACTCATTGATGCTGGCATCGTAATAATGAGCTTGTAACCTTTAGCTGCTGCAATGAAGGCTAATCCAATGCCAGTATTTCCACTGGTGGGCTCAATTAGGACACTCTAAACCATAGAGAAAACAGAACACATCCATCAGCAATTCAGCACATCAGAAGAATTTAACAACAGTATGAACAGAGCTTAGACCTTGCCATGTTAAGCTTATCCACCTAAATTATCCCTAGTAATCTCCAAAAGGGGTTATTTAATCAACATATTCATCATGTAGAATTTCATCCAGATAGCCATTATTGCCCCTGCCTGTCACTACCTTAACATAGAAATTCTATATTCAGAGATGTTATTGAATACTAACCTCTCCGGGTGTAATTAGCCCGCTTTTCTCAGCATCAGTGACCATACTGAACCCAATCCTGCAAGAGCACAATAATTTGAAGATGTGTATTGTCAAACACGTATAGCAAATGATACCCATGCCAAGATCTCACTCACCCCAGCAAAATAAAATAACGATACACACTCAAAAAGACAAAAATAACCTGTCTTTGACACTAGAGCAAGGTTCCATTCCTTCCAACTTCACAGCAACACGGGCAACACAGCCATCGACCACAGTGTTGAGATACACCAATGGCGTTTTTCCAATCAACTACACAAGTCCCAAATTTAACACATTAAACGATGAGATCTAATAAATTATGATATATTACCATGTGGGTACAAAAGGGTCAGGCTGCTTACTTCAGTAACATCTTTAGCAATGAAGGCCTTTTCCTCAACCATTTTGGATTAAATACTGCAATCAACACAATCAATGAACTTCAACCATACACCTTGGTAAGTTGGTAGTCAAACAGGTATTGCACTTAACCATAGACAAAATGAAAAAAACCAATAAACGAATAGCTGACTGAAACTTCATATATCAAAGAACATCACTTTTAATCAAATTATTAGTAGTAAACTTATTCACACTTAAGAATGAAATTCATATTACGGATAATATAGTTCTAGTATAGCATGGATATCTCTCATGGCATTCCCGGATGATGCCTAAGCCTCATTCCAAAACGGAATTTTGGGTCGGCTGCCTGAATCAAGAATCAATCTCTCGTGATACTCCAGAAAAACACCAAAACCGCCCCCAAAACCTCATTCCTTAAATGGATTTAGACCAGCTGAATCTATCTCTCATGGTATTCCCAGATAATGCCATAACCTCATTCCAAAATGAATTGGGTCAGCTGCCGGACTCAAGAATCTATCCTCTCCTTCTATTCGCTTCTATCTAGTTCTAGTGCTACATGTCTAGATGTGCTTGCAAACCCCCTTCTCAAACAAAACCACTGATAATTACCATGTGGATTCAATTCTGTGTTGAATACTCCATTAAAATAGCTAAACAATTTTTCCAGAACAAATTTAATCATAGCAATTATACCCAAGCAAAATCAAAAACCCTCAAAACACCAAACCAAAAAAAAAAAAAAAAAAAAAAAAAAAAAGAGTCCCTAATTTATCCATCAATCAAATAAGCAAAAAGCCAAAACACTAAAAAAAAATTAAATTTCTTCAGAATTCAAGCAATCAAGACCAAACAGAAATAGGCAAAATCATAAATTAAAAAATCCAGAAAAACACAGAATTGTAAACAATTAAAATCCAATAAAAGGGCTGTAACCAAATTAACAGAGAATAATTCAAAATACCCAGTTGAAGAAACGAAAAATAGCAGTGGAGAGCAATGAATTTTAAGTCAAAGGGAGAAGATGTTCACAAACCTTAAAATTGAGATAGAAATCTGGGGAAGAATTGATAGTGATTGCAGAGGAAAGAGGTGATTAAATAATCCAAGAATATCGTTTGTTTGATTTTATGATCAATTGTTTTACATGCACGATTTCTAGACTTTGCAAAAATAAAAATAGAGAATTATATGTTGAATATCATTTCACATGTGGATATGTGTTGGCATATATGCCCATTTTTCCACAAGGCTGTCCTCATTCATGATTGATCCATCTGTCATTCGAATTCAAGGTTTCTCTATTTTCTATTTTTATTTTCCTCAAAATACAATCCTTTCATTTTTGAAAATAATTTCTTCCCTTAATCGGTTTGCATGTATGTCAAATTGTCAATGTACATTTTAAGCAGTTAATATGATTAGATAAGATTTTATAATCATAAAATTTTCCTTTTAGAGATTCAATTTAATAATACAGTTTAAATTCTATTTCCCAAAATAACTGACACATTTAATTTTGCACATATGTTAATGTACTAATTTGCCCTAATTTTTATATAAATAAACTAACTAAGGCCATGTACTTTTGAGCTTCTGGGCAGAGCAAAACAGGAGTCAGTAGAGCAGATTTTAGCAAAGCAGATTTTATTATTATTATTATTATTAAAAATAATAATTATTATCATCATTATTATTTCTATTATTATTATTATTAAATATTAAATATTTATTATTAGTGTTAAATATTAATTATTATTAAAATAATTCAATATTAATTGTATTTTTAAGCAGAGCAAAGCTGATTTCAACACAACAAAACAGGACTTAGCACAGCATAGCAGCTCTAAAGAACAGGGCCTAACTTAGCTACCTAGGGGTACCTTGAATCGGAATCAAAACCTGTTATGAACCACATGTTTCGAAACCGGAACCTGTACAAGAGGTTTCGATTCCTAGTAGAAAAATTAAAGAACATGTTACAATAGGTTTCGATTTAGGTTTTCGATTTTTTGGAACCGGAACCTATAAGGTACCCTCTAACCTAATAAAAGTATTACTTAAGCCCAAATCATGTATCAATTTAAGCCCAAATTTTACTAAATGTAAATAAAAATAATTGCTATAATTATATGTATTAATTTGGTAAAAAACTATTTTTGGGTTGTTGTATTTGCAAATTGTAAGAATGGTAAATTTATGACCCTTCAATTTTTAAACTTTGTACAAAATATAGTAAAAGACAGGATACCCTGAATTGAAATTGGAACATGCAGGTTCCGGTTTTGGTTCCCATTTTTCAGGAACCTGTTCAACGGGTTCTGGTTCCAGGAAATTTAACAAGGTACCCTGTTTGTACTCACCCCTAGCTACTGTGAAATGCACGGTTGTGCTAAACTTTAAGGAATTAAAAAGACTTTAAATTTGTAGTTCAACCACATTTTTTGTAAGGAATACCTAAATCAAATATAATTCTGCCTATTTTATTGCTTAGATGTTATTAGTTTGTCTAGTAGTTTTGATTTTTGCACTTTTGCCTTTTGTCCTAGAAGCTGTAATGCTGCTGCTCACTCCATTGATAAGTCTTCTCTAGACTACAGTGAGTTGAGAATATGGATGGAGGATAGCCCTCCTGCTGTTGGTTTGGTTATTCAGGCTGATTTGGATAACCTTTAATAAAATTTTCACCTTGGGTGCTTTGTGTCAAAAAAATAAATAATATAATTAGTCATATAGGCAATGTAGCTCATGATCGACTTTATGTAATCACAAATTGGCACAACCTATAACAATGATAGAAAAGTTATTAAATAAAGAGGCATTGTCAAAAATATAAAAGAAATTAATTAAAGGGCTTTGGAATTCTAGTATCGTTCTAAATTACGTAGTCCATGTAAAAAAATCTGTAACATTTATTTTATTATAAGATGTATGTATGTCCATTAAAAGTGATCATAAACAGCATGTCTCGGTAGCCCAATCCAACTCATGTAAAAAAAAAAAAAAGTTTGAATATCGTTGATATCCCAACTCAACTCGAAAAGCTCACTATGGTCCAAAAAGCACGGTCAAATTTTATTGGTTTGTGCATGAGTTTTTATTTTATGGTATAAGAATATTGGCATGTGATTTTGATATATATTTTTTTTAAAATGATGTATTTTTTTTTTTTTCTTTTGATTATTGAAATGATACACTATGTATATTCTAGTTAAGATTGTACAAAAGAACTACACATAAGATTGATTAAAAATGATTACAATTGCATTGAAAGTTAGCTAGGAAAACGTTGGGAATTAGCCCCTTGTGTGCACAAAAAAAAAACGTTATCTAAGAAAACGATTGGGGAGAAAAAAAAAAAAAGAATACCAATATACTATTAACCAAATTTATTGAAATTTGGAAAAAAAATAAAAAATTAATAAATTCAAATCTTGAATCATGGGTAACAATAGAAAATAATTAGATTCTAGTCAAATATTAAAAAATTTCCTAAACATAGCTAAAATAAAGAAAAAGAAAAAGGAAAAAAGGCATTGGAGGGAAAATTTTATATAGGATTTGACACATGTGTGTCTATTTTAGTATTATTTTATTATTATTGATATTAACGAAAATAATTTTAATAATTATATTATGAAACTTTATATTAATACCTATTAAACAAGTACAATATATTTTATATATGTTTTAAAAAAATATATTTTTTGATAAAATATGTTTTTATTATGTTAATAGATAATTATGGTCAAAGCTAATACATACATTATAGTAAAAAAAAAAAAAAAAAAAAAAAGTCCAATGTATAGAGATGGATTTACTTGTAATAAAAAGACTAATGTACAATAATCATCAATCAATCAATAACATAATACTAAAACAGACACAAAAAAATGACACGTGTCACTTCTTGGTGCTGTTTTTTTCCCTCCAAAACTCTTTTTATTTTTTTATTTTTTTTATTTCACTTCCTAAAAAATAAATAGTTATTTCTTTATATAATTGTGATTCACTTCCTAAAAAAAATTCAAATATTTATCATATTTTTATTATATAAAAATATTTTTCTACATCTTTTACTTTGTTTTTTGGTGTTTTACCTTTGGTATAATTTGGATTCGAGGCTCAATTCCAAGTATAAATTAAGATTCAAATCTTTTCAATTTCATTTTAAAAATATGAGGACTACTTTTTGGTAGATTTTGAATTAATATTACAATTCATTATAATATTTTGTTAAACCCGTGCTTGAAACGGGACTTAATCTAGTCAATACAAATAACTAAGAATGGGGATAACTCGGTTGGTTAAAGCTTCCCTCTGATTTTAGAGAATTTGGAATTGATTATTACCCGCTATTGTGGAGTAATCATATAGAGTGATACTTTTTTTTTTCCTAATCATTTTTTATATATTTTTTTTAACAAATAATAATAATAATAATAATAAATACATTTTTTTTATACCCTCCCAAAACTTGGATTAAAAAAAAAAGTGATACATGCTCTTCTTATTCTTCTTCATTTTTTCTTTGCCAAAACAATGAAGCATAATCTTCATTAAGATTAAGATTTTTAAAAATATATTAATCGATTAAAAAAAAACCCGATTTTGAGTCTAACTACCTTAAATAATTTTTTTACCACAGTTAAAAACAAATTCATTTTGACGTTTTTAACAAATTCTATTAGGCCATGTTCACTTCACCTTAAAAAATAATATTAACAAATTTATTATGACGTTTTTAACAAATTCTATTAGTGTAGGGAATAGTTCAAGCATCCCACACTTGAGCCCCACTGTGATCATACACTTAAGCATGGTGGCGTTCAAAGGGAAAGAAGCTAGAGCAAAAGAGTTGCCAACAAGTTTTAGAAACTTGTAAAACGTTCACAGGGTGAAGGTTACACCCCTTCACAATCCATGAGATCGCTAACTCCATAGTGGTCCTGAACCATGACTGGATATTCGGGGATGAAGGTACAAATCCAACCTAAACCTGCCCTAAAAATAGGCCTCTACTTTATTCTTCTCATATTCATGTGCGCTTTCTGACTAACATACAATCAATATATTAATCCTAAATTTGTTTAATCTATGTTGGTTGATTATTAATGCACAAATAAATCTATTATTGGCGATCACTTGAATTAAAATCATATTAGCCTAAATAAAATTATTAAATATCTTATTAAGCGTGATTTCAAGTACAAATTCCCTTTAATCTTGCAACAGAGGGCGTGATCAGCAATAACAATAATATCAAGCAACATAATATTATATTGACACAACAAATCATCATTATAATCACAATCTCATCAAAGCATAATAATAGCAAGATCCTAAGCATGATACTAACATGATTAATAACAAATTCTAGCATGTCACTAAACAATAAATATTAAATCTTTAGCCCTAACATGATACTAACACGATAGAAGAAATAGGAAGCAACCTAATCATGATACTAGAAAGCAATAAATAACATCCTAACATGATACTAGGAATTAAAATATTATAAACATGCTTTCTAAAGAAATAGAGCAATAAAACAACTTACTTTGTTGCCTCGTACCTCTTTCTTCAAAACAATACACAAACTTCAATGAAAATATTAAATCAAATGATTAATTTACATAATTGAAATAGGGATTTGGGACCAAACCCTCAGAAATTATCAACCTTTCACGTCTAGGGCAAAGGCAACTATGAGCTTGGTTAGGTGCGTCTTTGACTCGTGAATACGGTATTGTATTTGAAAAGGGAAAGCTAAGAAAGAGAGAGAAAGAACAAGCTTCTAGCTTTGAAAGAGAAGAGAATAGAAAGATGATTGTTAGTGATTAAAACAGAGGAAATTGACCCTATTTATAGAGAAAAACGACCGTATACAATTAGAAAAGAGTTAGAATTCGAATTGAAATGAAATTCCTTTTGATGCGGCAAGATAAAAAGCATCGCGGCGCGATAGAATTATCGTGTCGCGATACAAAAAGTTTTTTGCGGATTTTGTTTTTATCATAACTTTTGATCCAGTTTTCCAAATAAGGCATATAATATGTAGTTGGAAAGATATTGAAGTCTACTTTCCAACCCAATTAGAATCAGATTAAAATCTTTTGTAGAATAAAAGATATGGCCGAAATAGTGGAAGGGTGTCAGTTTTGGATAGAGTTTCGTATTTCTTTCATATCTTTTTCGTTATAGCTCGGAATTAATATTATAATATATCATTGGAAGGATAATTTCAAGATCTATCCAATCATATAAAATTTGGATAAAAATTATAAGGCACGAAAATAATATCTTAACATATTCCATTTCGCACAGAACAAGGACTCTCAAAAGGAGGAGTTTTATTCAATTTCAAATTCTTTAATCTTATCTTTTCAAAAAAGGATAATTAAGATCTTTTAGAAACTTATAGAAGCTTCTAATTAATCCTAATTGGTTTAGAAATATAATAAGTAAGATTAATGGACCCTCCACATGAACATTGGGTCGCCCATAAAACTCGTTTAGACTCAGTTTAGTATTTTGACTATAACTTCCTGATTATAACTTGGAATTGGGCTTATATATAATATATCGTCGGAAAGGTCTTTTCAAGCTCCATCCAACTACACAATTATCGGACCCTAATTATGGACTATACTAAAATGGATTGGACGTTTTTCATAAATAGGGTACGAAAAGAAAGATTTTCGAAAACTAAAAGAAGTATTTTTATTATAAACAGAGGAATTCACGAGAATCTTTCACATTTCACCTCGTTCGATAATCAATGACGTGAAAGGTATTCATCACTGTGTTTGGTTTTTGGGGAGACACAATCAAGTGTCTACAATTAGGCCATGTTCACTTCACCTTAAAAAATAATACTCCCTCCGTTTCAAGTTACTCGCAACAAACTTGGGGATTGCGGACTCCTAGGCAAAAGATTGGAGGATGATTAATTAAAGGGAGGGGTATGTAATTAAAGAGAGAGAAAGTGGAGGGAAAGTAAGTGGTCCCAAAAAAAGTAGTGGGAACATGTGAGGGAAATTTTGGGTGGGATTTTATTCCCTCCCTTTTTTTTTTTGGCTGATAATGTTGGAGGCAAAATTTTTTCCTCCAACATTTTCACCAAAATTTAAACAACACATTCGAAATTCATAAATTTCAAATTGTCCCTATTTTTCAAACAAAAGCCCCATATAAAAGGCACATTTCAGATTCATTCCCCCCTATTCATTCATTAGAACAGTTTGGGAATAGGGGGGGGGGGGAGGGAAAACGTTGTTGAGTCATTAGAGATTACATCCACCAAGATCAAAGTTTTCAAAATTACAAAAACCATCATCAACATTAATTAATCCTAATTCCTAAGCTGAGTTAGTTGCAGCAGCTGTTCTTTGTACAGAAATTAGGCTCCACTGAAAGCTTCCAAAAAAAACCAGGCACCTCCACTTCATCGCCTACCACCAGATCTGCAAAAAAAATAGGGGACTCGTGGAAGAAATCTTTGATGATTTTTATGACATCAATCAAATACTGATGGAGCAATTCACAGATGAGTCAAGTGATACCAACAGCACACAGTCAGGGTCAGAAGGAAATCAGGCAAATCAGCAACAAAATAATGAAGGCAGTGATGCTGGGGACTCTGACTCAGAATCAGAAGAAGACAATCATCAACAACAACATGGAAGGGAACGCAGAGAGCTCAACATTGAGGAAAAAAGACAGATTGTAGATGATATTCTGCTTCACATGGAAGGGGACTCACTTCCAAGAGGTTTAATAACCTCATTAGCAATCAAGCACCATGTTCATAAATCTACTACAAGCAGATGGTTCAAGGAAATCAAAAAACAGATGCAGCTGGGGCATGTGGTTGATGTGAGGAGCAAGAAATTAGGCAAAACAGGCCCTAAACCAAAGGAATACTCAGATGAGTGGCTAATGTCTGTCCCACTATACAAGAGAACAACTAACAGAAGTTTTGCAGCTGCATTGAAGGTGGCACATGTTGTCATTCATAGATTGAAAAAAAAAGGCAGACTAAGGGCAGTTTCAGCAACAAACCACCCAGCCCTTAGTGATAATCACAAAGTGGCAAGGTTGAAATGGGTGATAAATCATGTCAACCCTATTCCAAGTGAAGGGAACCCAAGTTTCATGGATTTTCAGCATCATATTCACATTGATGAGAAGTGGTTCTATTTGAACCCAGAGACAAGGACTTTCTACCTCACACCAAATGAGGAAACACCATACAGAGCACAACAATCAAAGAGGTTCAAACTAAAGGCCATGTTTATGGGAATGATAGGGAAGCCACTATATGATGAGGAAGGGACAATGCTTCACTCTGGGAAATATGGGTTATTTCCTTTTGTGAAGTATGAAATGGCTAAGAAAAAAAGCAAAAACAGAGATGCTGGAACCATGGAAACCAAGGCCATACAAAGTGTAAACAGAGAAGCTATTAGGGACATGATACTACAACACATCATTCCAACAATTCATGATCAATGGCCACCACAACTGTCAAAGAACATAATCATTCAATGGGATAATGCAAGGCCACATCAGATTCCTAGGGATGAAGAATTTCTGGCAGCAACTCAAGCTAATGGATTTAACATCCAATTTGTATTTCAACCTGCCCAATCCCCTGACCTTAATGTGCTGGACCTAGGGCTGTTCAGGGTGATACAGTCAATACAATATCAATCATTCCCACAAAATTTGGATGAACTTTTGGAAAAAGTGGCTGAGGCTTTTCAGGTTTTTGATCCAACACTAAACAGGTATTCATGGATCACTCTACAGTCATGCATGGTCAAAATCTTGGAAAAGAGGGGGGGAAACAACTTCAACCCCCTACACATGGCAAAAGCAAGGCAAGACAGGGAAGGCACACTAGAAGACATACTACAAGTTGACAGGGACCTCATCAGAGAAACTGTTAACTATTTGAATACTCTTTTTGTTGATACAACAGGGCATCATATGGAAGGGACTCAAGACATGGAAGTGGATGCAGATTAACAAGAATCATGGAGTCATACATAGTAATTTTTTGAAAAGGAGAAGCAGATCATACATGCATGGTTCAACAACTACACAAGATGACTGACTGCCACACATAACCAGTTAACCTTTTAAGTTTTTGTTTTTTGGATATGCTTTTAAATGTATTGGTTATGTGTATTTTGGTACGTAGAATAGAGTAAAGTAGGAAGGCAGTCACTGATGTGTATTGAACATGTGTTAGGACTTTTGTAAAGTGTCCATATAATGAATTTGAATCACAAAAATTACACAAACACTATTGTCCATCAGATGGGATTGTTATAAACAGGGCTAACACACTCACAAGGGTACCTCTACAACAACCTTCAATTGAGGTAGTTGGAGCCTCCCCTAAGTAGTGGTTGCTATCAGATGAGTCCCTTCATCATATGGACACAACTCAGTTCATTGATGCATGATTTAATAGGGACTCAAAGCACCAAAAGCATACAGGGACATGTAAGGCAACAGGGACTCAATTGGTATCAATCAACAACCATCAGGGACATCATGCACCAACATATAACAACCACAAGGCACTAGGGACTCATCCAACACAAACATGCACCAACAACTCAGTCTACTCCATCACAAGAACACAAACAGATAACAACAACATATACCATAGCATAATCAACCCAAACAGTCAGCAGTCATAGATACAAGAGCATAATCAACACAAACCCTAATTACTCATGCTTTAACAGAACCATCAAATCATCAAAATATCACAAACCCTAACTACTCTGACTCATACAATTACCCACACAACACAAACATGATATCAACATACTCAGAGCATTATAAGCAAACAGAAAGAGAGAAGAATTGTTACGCTGCGAGATCAGTTACTGGGAGGGAAGTCATGAGGGTATTTCTCCCTCAACCAAGCCATGTAATCAGGGTCCCAGTTGCTGCAGTCCTCCGTAAGCACAGAACGGACCCTTTTCTTCTGTCCAGAAGACCCACCAGCAGCAGATCTCTTCAGGGACTCAGGAAGAACTTCAGTGACGGGTTCAGGGGACTCAGGCACCACAGCCACAGCAACGGAGGCCTCGCCTTCAACCCCTTCCTTCGCAGCCTCAAAACCACCAGCCCCTAGATCTGGACCAGTTCCAGCCTCACCGACGGTGGGGGTGGGTGGTTCTTCGACAACAGCATCATCCTCTTCGTCGCTTGAGATGTATGGCTGAAGTTTAGCCCCAATTTTCCCAAGACGGTACCTAGCATAGGCCATGGTGCAGCGGCGCACTGGTTTCAGAACCCTAGTGCCGCGCTGACATTTGTATAGCGTCGACTGAGGAACATCGTCTTCCTTGTTGCGACGAGGGGACACCTTGTCATTTGGGTTGGAACTCATTTGGGAATTTGGTTAGGGTTTCACAGAGAAATTCAGAGAGAGTCGAAAGATTTTTGAGGAGAGAGAAGAGAGAATACGAAAGTAGATCTAGGGTTTGTGAGGGAGTTCTGGAGAATTCTCCAGATTTTGTTCAAACAGGGCAGCATAATCAAGAAGAATTCAATGCAAGATAATGAATGAGGTAGTTGGGAGATGGATGAATTCAGAAGAAATAAGAAAGGGGGGATTAATTTTTGGTGGGAATGGTTAGATTAATTGTTAGCATTAATTAGTAAGTAATTCTGGTTATAAAATAAGTAAACACATTAACAAAAATAAGTAAGGGCAATATGGACATTTCTCACTTAAAAAGTTACTAAAAAAGGAAAAAAAAACTTGTTGCAAGTAATGTGAACCGGCCATTTATAGTAATTGTTGCGAGTAACTTGAAACGGAGGGAGTATTAGTAAAAAAAAATATTATGGTGTTCTTAACAAATTATATTAGGGTTGTTCACTATACTTTAAAAACATTATCCAATAAAAATAATTTTAGTTTAGTAAGAATGAATTCTATTCAATAAAAATAATTTTAGTTCTGTAAAAATAAATTCAGTTTAGTAAAAATAATTTTAGTTCAGTAAATATAAGTTCAGTTAGTAAAAATTAGTAACTTCAAAAAAGAAATATATTTGACAATCTATATAAAAATAAGATTATATTTCAGTTAATTATAAATAATTTCAATTCAGCAAAAATAATCTCAGTTCAATAAAAATAATTTAAATTCAGAAAAAATACTTTAAGTTCAATAAAAATAAGATTTCACAAAATAAAATAAAAAAAAAAGAAAAAAAAAAGGAGAAATTCTTTTTGGTAACGCCAAACTTTTTATTTTTCATAGTGGTGAATTGCGAATTTTTTTATTATAATTGGTAATATTGTATTTTTTGTTACCAAAGATAATAACTATTTTACATAAGAAAAATTTAACCATGGTTAATTATTTAATTTTTAAAATAAAAATCTTTATACAACCCCTGCCCCACCCACCAGCCACTAGGCCACCTGACCCCCCTCCCCTAGCCGGAGGCGACGCGCCATCCCTTCCCTCCCTTGCCGGCGACCCTCTTCCCCCAAGAACTACTGAGGCATAAGCGACTACATTTCGAAGCTTCAAACCCTAAGTTTTCCTCTCAATTAGTCAATTTCAACATATTCAGGTATAAATTCATCAACTTCATTCCAATTTCCTTTATTCAATTTCATGAGACTCAAGATATGGAGATGAAGAATACTCAACCCCACACTCAAATTCTTTTTCCTCATTTGATCCACCTAATTTGAAGCGTATTTCCTAATTACTTCACTTCTTTTTCCTAGGTTGTCCCTCCTAGTATTGTTCTTGATGTTGCTCGTGATGTACCTTAACTCTCTTTCCTTTTTTTAAGCTGGTTTCGGTTGGTTTGTGTAAAAAAAAAAAAAAAAACTCAAACTATAGTTAAATACTTAATTTAAATTTGTCATTAATGTTATAGTTAGCTTAATATAAAAAGGGTAATGGTATATGCTACATATAAGCAATTAATACTTCCTTTTTTAGTATTAAGTTGGGAATTTATCTGCAATTCACGAGTAAATCGGTGTAATAAATGTTTATTTATTGTCAATTATTTCTATTTTTAGTTTTTTATATGTAGCCCTTAGAGTTGCATATATTTTTTTTCCTAAGGGCTACATATATCTTTTTCCATATAAAAAAGTCAACTTTACCAGAGATAATAAAATTTTTAGCAATTTGCCACTGAAAAAAATAAAAAGTTTAGTATTATTAGAGAGAATTAAAAAAAAAAGAAAGTAAATGGGGTTGTCTATCCTCCCTCTTTTTTTGCATTTATTTGCACAATTCTTTCTTCTTCATCTTCCTCTTCTTCATTCACTCTCTTAAACTTTAATCTCTATATTTATCTCCACTTCCACCTTCTCATTTATATTATCATTTGCTCGTGTCTAGATTTTTAATAAATTAATAAATAAAGAAATGAGCCATGATCTCGAGTCTTTCTTTTCCTAGGATTACTGTTAAAACCACTAAAATTCAAGGCAACTGTTAAAACCACTATTCGCCACTCCTTGATCATTCCGCCAACAACCACAAAGTATCGCCACCATTTATACTCGAAACTTATGTAAAAACTAGTCAAAACTTGTAAGTTTTGAATCCTTTATTGAGTAGTAGTGTCGGATTTAACTGCTCTAATCTATTTCAGATTTTCAATTCTTCTGCTATTTCTTCTCTTTCCTTCTTATTACTTTCGCAATCCTCTAGCATGTATGTTGATGATGACTACCACCAATGTCATTGCCTATCTCCTCATTACGACTGCCTTAATCAATAGCAAACAACCAAATTAAACTCTTAATTCCACCTTTCTTCTCGCAAAAATTCCTAAACAAGCTTTCATTATTCCTTAAATTCTTCTTTCCCCTCTCCTTTATTTTATGAGCTTGTAATGTTTAACAACATGCAAATAAAGAGCAACAAGGATGGTTGGGCCCTATTAATTGATTTTTGGACTTTTTTGTTCTATTTTAAATCGTGTTGCGAGCCTACTCTTGGCAAGTACAAACAAAAATTGCAAGTAGTATTTAATATCTTTACGACCTTAGAAATATTTTACTGAATGTTGAAAGCCTTTTGTTTTTGTGTTCAAATTAAGAAAATGATACATCGTTTTTATTATGAAAAAGAAGGAAGGCATATACTCTTTTTTGATACCTAGCTAAGCTTGATCTAGTGATAAAATTTGTATCTTACAACCAAGAGGTTGTGGGATCATATTCTATTAGTCACACTCTGGGTAGGGATTCCCTTACTCTTCCCCCTCCACTTTCAAAGTGCCTAGTTTGTTAATATGAGTCAGTAGAACTTGTGAGGTTTCGGCCCGGTAAGACTCTTCTCCTGACAAAGAAATAGAGAACTCTTCTTTGATGAAAACTCTCGTTTTGTGGAGTTTGAACCAAGAAGCAACTCAAGCAATATAATGTTTTTAAATTTAAAACTTTTCTTAGTTATCTTTGTTCAACAATTGTAGATGAGAGTAACAAGGTATTATAAGTTTATGGCCCCTTGAACTACATGAACATGAATGCTCATGTTGTATAACTTTTCAAAGTGTTTTTTACTTACTCATGAATTACCATGTATTATGACTTATCAAAAGGAGAAAACAAAAGGTCTATTATTTCATTTAAACCCTAAATTGAAAAACAATGCATATAAATTTTTCCCTCTTTATTTGATTTGTGCTTCATAGATGACCTCACATAAGGAAAAAAAAAAAATGCAAGTGAGATAAAAACCCTAACCTAATTTTGAATTTTGATCGAAAAAAGGAAATAAAGCAACCAAATTCAAGAAGTTTGGTTGGTTTAGTTTGTTTTGTTTTCGTTTTCTTTTCTATTTGGTTTATCCTCAAATTCAAGGAGTTGTGGAAAAGAAGAACAAAAAGAAGGAGCCCCACTTGATTTTCATGATAAACAAAAATCGTTTATTTAGTGGCATTTTTGTAAATATATCAACAAAATATTTCAATCATTGTGACGTTTTCGTAAATAAATCAACATTTGTGGGACTTGTATTTAACAAAAATTATTAACTTATTAATGAACATAAGATAAGATGAACAATTATACTAAATCGATATATCTCAAGTTAAACCAACCTATAGTCCGTAATTAAAGTTTTAAGTTGTAAAGTTTAAGAAGATAAAGGATACTATACAAAATACTAAAAAGTACAAACATAACTAGAAAACTATATACAAGTAAGGCCCCGTTCTTTAGAGCTGCTCTGCTCTACTTTGCTCTGCTCTGCTTTGCTCTGTTAAAATTTGCTCTGCTCTGCTCTGCTCTGCTTCAATCTGCTCTGCTCTGCTGCCCTGCCCTGCTCTGCTCTGCTTAAAATTAATACTTAATATTGAATTATTATAATAATAATGTATATTTAATAAAAATAATAATGAATAATTAATACTTAATGATAATAATAATTAATATTTAATAATAATAAATAAATAATATTTATTAATAATAAATAATATTTATTAATAATAATACTTCCTCCGTTTTCTTTTACTTGCAACACAGCCTTGTGACACGTGTTTTGAGCTCTGGTTTATGTAATGTAAATGGACAAATTTTTCATTATAATTTTTACAAATGATACTTAACTCTATTCTAATTTTCGTGTAAAAATTATATTGATAAAATCGCTCTTTTACCCTCACTAATCATCTCCTAAAACTGCGTGCTTAAAAGGTGTGTTGCAAGTAAAAGAAAACGGAAGAAGTATATAATTAATATTTAATAATAATAATATAATTAATATTTAATAATAATAATATTAATAATAATATAATTAATATTTAATAATAATATTTTAATAATAATATAATTAATATTTAATAATATTAATATTATTAATAATAATTAATTTTTAATAATAAAATTTAATGATTATAATAATAGTAATAGTAGTAGTAGTAGTAGTAATAATAATAATAATAATAATAATAATAATAATATTTAATATTTAATAACAATAATAAAGCATTACAATTATTATTATAGTATTAGTAGTAGTAGTAATAATAATTGTAATAATAATAATAATAGTAATAATAACAATATTAATAATAATAATAATAATAATGATAATAATAAAAATAATAATAATAATAATAATAATGAAATCTATTCTGCTCTGCTCTGCTTCAATCTGCTCTGCTCTGCTTTGCTGAAATCTGCTCTGCTCTGCTGAAATCTACTCTGCTCTGCCTAGAAGCTCAAAAGAACAGGGGCTAACAAAGACTAAAAAGTTAAGAACCATCAACCAAAAAACCCAGCATTCATACCTTTCCACCTAAATTTGATTTCCCTCCTTAGAATTCTTCTTCTTCATCATAATAAAAAGGTCAAAATCATTAAAAAAAAAAAAACCCCAATTTATCATCTTCAATTCTCTCTCCTTCCTTCTTCAATCAGCTGTGTATTTCTTGAAGATTCACAACAAACCCAGATCTCAATTATCTGATTAGTTAATTTAATGGGGGTTCCCGCATTCTATAGGTGGTTAGCTGATCGCTACCCATTGGCGATTTCCAACGTTGTTGAAGAAGAACCAAAAGAGGATGAAAACGGCGTCGTTTACCCTGTAGATGTTTCAAGACCTAATCCTAATGGCATGGAGTTTGATAATTTGTACTTGGATATGAATGGAATTATTCATCCTTGTTTTCACCCGGATAAAAGGGTAATATTCTTTTCTTTTCAAGCAATTTTAATTTGAATTTTTTTTTTTTTTTTTTTTTTTTTTTTTTTTTTTTTTTTGAGCATGTTTGGTTAAAGTTTTGGACTTTTGGATTATTGGGTATGTGGGACATTTCGGATTTTTAATTTGGTGGAGAGTAGTGTAAGTAATGCTTAAACTGTAAATTGTATTGTTTTTTGAGGTTTTGAGTTGGGCACTGTGTTATGTGAATTGGGGTTTTGAGTAAGAACTTTTGGGTTGTTTGGTATGTGAGAATTTCGTAAATTCAAGTATGAACTTTTGGTTATTGTGTAAACAAGAGCTATGAGGTCATTGATTGGCTAAGAAACTTGAATTGGCTAAGAAACCTGTAGCGATCAGCTATGAGGTTACTTTTTGGCTTAGATAAGATGTTGAATGCTCGTTTTTCACATGTGAGATGAAGAATGAGGTTTTTTAAATGTGTTGTTTGTACTGTTTACCACCAAATGAGAATTTGGGAAATTTAAGTTTGAACTCTTTTTAATGTTTGAGGGTTTCAATTGGTATTTGATGGCTAGACACTTGTGATAAATTTGTGGTTTGATTCATTACCAAAATCAAGTAAATATGGGATATGCTGCTGTTATTGATGAGTTGCTAAGTAGAACTGTTGTTCGTTGTTGAGAGAGTGAGTGCAAATGTGATATCTGCATGGAAAATACGTTAAGATACTCTCTTTGATAATGCCAGATGACCACATTGAACTGGATAACACTTTCAAATTGAGGTTTTATACACTTTGGGCCTGAACACTGTATTAAGCAATCTAGCTCTCTTTTCTATAATTGGTTAACTAGTCACTTGGAGATAGCTTGTCAATTCTGGTGGTTATTCATACATTGTCAATAAAACTGCACAATATTAGTTTTCTGCTTTATAAACTGTTAAGAAAATTTGTCAATAAAACTGCACAAAATTAGTTTTCTGTTTTATAAACTGTTAAGAAAATATTTTACTGGTGTTTGTTACTAGTGCTGGTACATCGGTACATGCATAACGGGGGATTGAAACACAAGGGGATTGCTTGGTATCCTTTGGCAGGAGGAGTTTATGGGTGGCAGGCATCCCTTGGTTGTGGGGATGAGATAAAGAGACGCATGGGAGGGAGGGAGAGAGAGTGAGGGGAGGGAGAGAGAGTGAAGAAGTTCATCGAGGTATAGGAGGAGATTAGTAGGAGAGCAAGTGGTGATTTGGGAGGATGCTAGTATAGTTTTTATCTAAAATATGGTTAGTGTTTATCGATGAATGGTTGTAATTTTGATGTTTGGTAAATGCAGATGATTTTGTAATTGCATTACTAGTATATACTGTCAATTTTTTGATTAAATATATTTTTCATAAGCTTATACTTTTATGTTGATAAGAGACTAATTAGGTGCACTTGGAATGTTTACCTAAGCTTTGTAAGTTCCACTTTGCATGCCAGCTCCCTTTATTCCTGTTTTGCAGCTGGGGGCTTATGCAGAACTCCTTGCCAGTACAGCTGTACAGGAACAATGATAGGTTTCAAAGAATCTCTATTATGTTATTACCTGTTGCTCATTTCAACAGCTTAGCTCTCACATCTAGGGATGGTTATGGGACAAAGAGACAGGTTTAGGGAAGGGGTCCCCATATATGTACCTGCGTAGGATTTTCTCCGCCCTTATCTACCCCATGCCACCATGCTTAATATTGTCCTTCACTCTGATCTGGCTGGCAAAACCTTGTAACTCATGCTCACATAGATATCCATTGCCTGCTTTACCTGTCTGCATAACCTGCTTCAACTGAATACTTTTAATCCATTCAAAGACAGAAAAAGTAACATTAAAGGTTTGTATCGCAAAAAATGGTCAACAGTAAAGGATGACCTAGCATCAAAAGGACAAAACATAAAATGATCTATCAGCAAAAGAAAATAATGGGTATGGGGAGAGAAAAACTAAAATTATCTTAAGCATCATGAAATTCAAGAAATATAACAGATATAGTTGAAATCTTCTTGGTGCATTACTGTCATGTTAACAAATACGAGAGACCTAACAGTCAGCGCAAACTTATCACAACAGGTAAAGATTCTAAATTTATATTGAAAGGTATCTTTATTAGAGTTTGACCTAACATAAAAATAAATTTTACCAAGATCTCAAATCACCGATAGCAGTGCTTTCCAACAGATTTTGCAATTTGATAACAGTGAAGCAAAAATGGAAGCCAGGAATTTATGAGAGAACGATCTGTTATTTGAACTTGGGTACCCATTTCCAATACGGTTACGTGTCCAAGTGTCCAACTAGGTTATTTCGAGCAATTCATGATTTTGGTCCAAAATGAAGGTTCATTCCTATGTCCGAGTGGAGGATCCGATACACGTACTTGAGGTAAAATGAAGAGTGTGAGTAATGAAGAGAGAAATAGCAAAGTTGTAGGAAGTTTTTATGAGCGTGTCTTAATTGAGATAGCCATGGTAGAGAATAAATTTGTATATATTGTGTATGGAAGGGAAGCATTGAGGAAAAATTAGAGTAAGCTCTTAGTTTCGTCTTTGGATTGGATGGTTGAGGGAGGGCTTGAGAGCTAGAGAAAGATGTTTGGTTGGGAATTTAAAGAAAGGGACGAAGTAAGAAATGTTGAAGTGTGTTGGGAAGGCTACAAATGGAAGTGATATGTATAGGTTTGGGCAAGCTAGGTTGCACAAAAACGGATACGGGGACGGGATGCGGCAAAATCAAAATTCAAAAAATGAGTATGGCATGGATACGGCAAAAAAAAAAAAAAAAAAAAAAGCAAATTATGAATCCTTAAGATGTTTCAAAAAAAATCCATACAACACAAATTAAAAGAAAAACTACAGGGTACACAAATAAGAGAGGTCGATTCAATTTTCAACGATCAAACTTTTTTTCAAATCTGGCTTAGGTCGCAAACTCCAAATAAAATAAGAGCTGGGAATCAAGATATACGAGGAAAAATAAAAACCAAAACCACCTACTAACCTGTGGCTACCACGAATCGAAACAAAAAAGAAAAACCATAAACTTAAACGAAAAAAAAACCCCTAAGCTTAATTGTTCATAAAAAAAAAAAAAAAAGAGGAAGCAAACTTCAATCAGATCTAAAATGAAGAAAAGGAAAAAAAAAAAAAAAAGAAGAGAGAGAGAGAGAGGCTAGGAAGAGTGAGAACAAAGCTTCGTGTGGATGGGCAAGTTTTGGAATGGGCCATTATTTTGGACAGAGGTAGTATTGTATTTTGTCACGAAGTTGATGTTTTATTATTTTATTCTAAGAAGCAGGAGGAAGAAATTACTTTTTTCAAATTTGAACCAGAAATTGATTTTGTGAATCATCAGATTTTTACTGGAGGAGTGACCTGGCTTTAGGGTCTTTGGGTTCATAATTCAGTATCCTGTAAATCTGTAATATTCTTAGTCAATATCATGATAATGAAATAATGGCAGTGAACGCTTGCTTGTCACCAGTGCTTATGAAGTAGCAAATTGATTTCTTCATTGTAAAATTTATCTTTGATTCACTTCCTTTTTAGAGAAAGACTAAATGAGCAGAGTGAATAATGTGTAAGAATATCTGGAAGGTTTTCTTTTTTTGCCGTTAGGAAGTTAATCAGAAAAATGTTATGAAAGTTGAAAAAGGGGAACTTGCCAATTTTTGATTTTTTTTTATTTATTTATTTATTTTTATGATGCAGCCTGCACCTACAACATATGATGAGGTGTTCCAATCGATTTTTGCATACATTGATCATTTATTTTCATTGGTTCGTCCAAGGAAGATTCTCTACATGGCAATTGGTAAATTTCCTTACCATATTCCCTCTTTATCTTTTATTATTACTTATTTATATTGTGGAATAATTCTTTTTTCATCCTGGATATGATAGATGGAGTTGCTCCAAGGGCTAAAATGAATCAGCAACGTTCGCGGCGCTTCAGAGCTGCAAAAGATGCTGCAGAGGCTGTTAGTTTTTCTTTCTCATTATTTGGCTGATCTTTTTCTTACTTCTTATCGGCAATTGAAAATCCTGATGTTGTGCATATTGTATCTCCTAGGAAGCAGAGGAGGAAAGACTGAAAAAAGAGTTTGAGGCTGAAGGAAGGACTTTGGCTTCTAAGGAGAGGCGAGAAACCAGTGACTCAAATGTCATCACTCCAGGTACAGAATTTATGTTTGTGCTCTCGGTGGCACTTCAGTATTATGTACAGAAGAGATTGAACAACCAGGCTGGCTGGCGGAGGGTAAAGGTTAGTGTCAAATAGTTCCCATTATCTTACTCCCTTGAAGATCGGATGATTCCTTTATACTGGAGTAATCCCTTCTTTATCTCTTCCCCATATACTTCTTGATTTCAGGATAATTTCTCTCTATATGTATTTATGCGACTGCATTGGGTGCTTGTTTGAAGGTTATTCTATCCGATGCTAATGTGCCCGGCGAAGGAGAACATAAAATTATGTCGTATATTCGGTTGCAAAGAGATCTCCCTGGTTTTGATCCCAATACTCGACACTGCTTGTATGGTTTGGTGAGTTCATTGTGATCCTTCTACGTATCCCCATACATTGATATACTGTGATTGATTTCATCCCGTTGCTTGTATATTATTGACAATCTGTTTGATTTCAATTGACAGGATGCTGATTTGATTATGTTGGCGCTGGCCACGCATGAGGTACACTTTTCAATTCTGAGAGAGGTTTGTTACATTCTACATTGTGCTTTAGTGAAATGGTTTATAGAACTTGTTTATCTTTGTCATTTTATAACCAATTTGCTTCCAATGTAGGTCATCACTATGCCTTCACAACAGGAGAAATGTTTTCTTTGTGGTCAAGGTGGTCATTTGGCAGCAGATTGTCGTGCTAAGCCTGATAAAAATGGAAACTTGGTAGATGACACTCCTATATACAAGAAAAAATATCAGGTTGCTTGCTTGGCATCCTTGGCTCTTGTAATTCTTGATTGATTTGTTTGCAGCCATATTTATTTACTCTGTAATTATTGAATTGTTTTGTCTATGAATTTTTGCAGTTCCTCCAAATTTGGGTATTAAGAGAATATCTGCAATTTGACCTGGAAATTCCTAATCCTCCCTTTACTATGAATTTTGAACGTTTAATTGATGATTTTGTGTTCCTGTGTTTCTTCGTTGGCAATGACTTCCTTCCGCATATGCCTACACTAGAAATTCGAGAGGTATGATTTATGAAAGTTTATGCATCCACGCTTCGTGCTTTCACTTTTCTTGCCATGTTAAGAATTTATTTAGCTTATAATTTATCTTCCCTCTTAGATTACAAAACTCATAGTATTTAGATGTTTGCACCATCAATGTGGAAATTCTCTCTCCCAACCTTTCTTGTTGCTATTGATCATCCTTTACACCTGTATGACCTGTTTCTTTTCTGATTCAGGGTGCTATAAACCTGCTGATGAATGTATACAGAAGCGAATTTGCGGCTATGGGTGGTTATCTTACTGAGGCTGGTGAAGTAAGTTGGTTCCCAATTCAGATTTGACGGTTTAAGTTATATGTCAATGGAAATGGGTTTTTTTTAATGTAGTATGGAGTGAGTTGGGGAAATGGTATAATACGAATGAAAATAGTAGCAAATAAATTGATTATTGCCTTTCAATGTTCTATGGTAATTTGAATGTCTGTTTTTTAGATAGAATTAGCTTTGCTTAGAAAAGGCAATCGATGAATGGGGAAACAAATTGGGATGAAGGTTCTTTATCTTTGCCAGAAAATGTCATAGTTCCTAAAAACACTGAGGTGTTTGTTTGAGGAATTTGGCATTTATTCTATCGAAGATGTTTAATAACTAGGAAATAATTTGTAGTTTTGATTAGAATTCTCCTTGGAGGCTTGGAAGGTGATTGTGCTGCACTTACACATGCTATGTGATTTGTCTATAAGTCACTGATAGGATGCTAGTCATTACATTTGGTTTAGCAAACCTTGGTAATAGTGCTGAATGCGAACATAGATGGTTATTCTTCTAGTCAATAGTCTTGAATTCAGAAACTGCACTGTCTACAAAAGTAAAGCCCAAGAATTAGGAAATTTTCACAAAAGTAAAGCCCAAAAATGGAGATTTATAAGGCTGTAATTGATTGATTTGTAGTTCTTGAATGGAGCTAACGGTAGTATTTTTGGGTATACAGGTCTTTCTAGATAAAGTGGAACATTTTGTTCAGTCAGTTGCAGTTCATGAAGAGCAAATCTTCCAGAAACGGGTTCGCTTACAGCAGGTGCCCATTACCTTGGTTTTTATTCTTATAATTTATTTGATGTACTTCAGTTGACAATGTATTGACAATGTGGGTCTTATGCATTGGGTTCTGCTTACATGCAGACATGCAGTGTGTCAATTTCTATGCATATGCTTTATGTCCTAAGTTGCTAACTTCTTTTGTACTATCTTATTAATTTTGATTTATGCATTTCTGAGAGCTTGTTACTTTTTGCTAAATATTGTTACATTTTTATGATTTATTATTTCAATATATCTTATATAAATTTGCATATCCTCTTTTTTTGTTTGTTTGAAAGTCGAAATTGTGTTGCAGTAGGTTAATTTAGTTCTATATTGTTTCCATGACAATTGTAGTTAGCTGTTCATGTAGCTATTCATTTCTCTCTCTCTCTCTCTCTCTCTCTCTCTCTCTCTCTCTCTATATATATATATATATATATATATATATATATATATATATATATATTTTTTTTTTTTGGGTTGCGGGTTATTAATAATCCTTCTTTGATTTACAGTATTATGAGAACAATGAGGAGATGAAAAACAAGGCTAGAAGAGAATCAGGAGATCCCTCCTTTGAAGAGCCACCGCCTCCAGCGGAAGATAAGGTGAGAACTATTGGCTTAATCATTTGACCATCTTCGAAGACCCCACTGCTATTGGGTCTTGACCAGTGGCATGACTTTAAGGAACTGGGAAACAATTGGCCGATCTTTGGTGGCTGATTTTATTATCTCTCTTTTTTCTAAATAATTTGCTTGATATGGATGTTGTACTGGCCAATTCATCAAATTCCAGAGAACAGACCCCTTATCATTATTTAGTTTAGTCGCTTTGTGGTGGTACTTCCTTTTATTTATTTTTATTTTTTATATCTACTTGGAAAACTTTTGGATTTGGCTCTAGTTTCATGTACATTTAGTGAATCTGTTAAACTACTTTGATTCCCTTAAAACTAATTGAAGCTTGATGCTTAGGATGCCGTGATAATGTTCTTGGTTGAACAAAATATCGCTCCAACCTTCCAGGAGTCTAGGCATCATTGTTGTTTTACTATATGATTGCTTGGAGGAAGGTGAAATGTAAAGGAATCTATTTGCATATTTTCTTTTCTTTTTTACTCTCTAAAAGATGTTTTCTGCTTGTTTGATATCATCACTAATTTTTGTAATTAATTATGTTTTGCAATATTTTTTTAAAAGATGTTTGCAACATATCTAGTATATATTGAACCAGATTAGTTATATTGAACCAGATTGTGTGTGATGTGAACATTTAAAGTACATTGCTGTTTATGCACTAATTGCTGGGGTAGTTAAATCTTTCTTTTTGGGCATTCTTAATTTCTTAAGTATATCTCTTCCTCTGCTCCCTTATATCTGTTGCTTAAGGTTTGGCACACATTTTTAAGAGGTATCAGCTGTTGAATTGATATTTGAAATTGACTAGTATTTGAACACTGGTACTCAAAATGAATTAATTATACATTTCTTTGATACTTTAAATGAAAGACAGTATCTAATAAGCTATGTTAGGTGGTCAGATAATATAAGAAGGGAGTAATCAATTAGTATTGTTTCTGCAGGTCAAGCTTGGGGAGCCTGGATATAAGGAGAGATATTACGCCGATAAATTTGGTGCATCCAATCCAGAGGAAATTGACAAAATCAGGAAAGATGTGGTCAGTGATTCAGTTTCCACACTCAAGCAATTGAATACGTATAAGACATTATGCATCCTGCATTTTTTTCTTCTGCATGTTGCAATGTTTTTTATGTTTTTGGTTCAGAATTGCAGTTTTTAGAGAATACTTTGTCTGCTCAAGTTCATATAATTTTTTACCTTGTGGCAGAAGTGTTGTACATTGTTGTGAATTTTGTTTGGTGAGAGACATGTTGTTTCTTCAATGTCCTTGAAGTTAAGTTTAGGTATAGTTTCTTACTAGAACTGGGCATCTGTAATATTATGAGATAGGTGTAATAGACTAACTTTAGCAAGGGCAATTTGGGAAGTCTAATATAATTAGGTTAATAGTCTTTAGCTTTAGTATAAATAGAGAGAGGGGAAAAAAGGAGAAGCTAGGCAGAATTTTGGAGTGAATTCTTCGGAGAGTTGTGACCTCAAGTCACTATAGAGCTTGATAGGCTAAACCTATTGATTGTGTAAACCGTTGTTTAAGTAATTAAAGCCTCAATCTTTCTTCTTAAAATTTCTGCTTATTTATTTAATTATACAAATCAGATTGCTAGTCTATAATAAGCTACTAGTTTATAGATCCTTTTTGCACCCTTGATTCTAAAAGCAAAATCTGTTTTTTCTTTTCACCAATGGGCAGCCATTTTTTGGGATTTTATTTCTTGCCTTGTTTAAATATATTATTGAGTTTTCATTTTCACTGGTGGCCAGTGGGTGTGTCGGTTTTGTTGTTATCAGAACTGAACCTGATGCAGCATGTAGTGAGATCACGTAGTCTGTCCCTTGTATATACTAATGTCTTTTCTTTTCCCTTAAACTCATTTCTTGGGGGGTTGGTTATGGTGCTGTGTGGTTTTGGGTTGAAACTCTTCTCTTAGAATATATGACAGCTTTCACTTTTAATTGTTTATGGATAACTTGTTAGACATCTTCAACTTTGCCATCCTAGGTATCTTTCCAGAAGAGAAGTTTTCATTTCTGGACCTCATAGGTGGTCTCCCTTCTCTCCCCCCTCCAGCAAAAGAGTTTTATATGCCTTTTATAATTGGTCTGAAATCCAGCACTTGATGGTGCTGCGGTAGGTTTTATTTTCCTCTGCTTCTTGTTTTTAAGGAGATGGACATAGATCGATTGAACAACCTGATATGTTTTTGCTGCATCTTGTATTGGTTATGGAGCATATATATAACCAGGTTACTGACTCTTGACTTAATCAAGTGTCGAGACGGAGACTTTTCGTCTTTTATGATCAGATTTATTACTATTAAATTATTTCTTGGCAAAATCTTGTTTCCTTGACTTGTGATCTTACTTTCTTGCAGGTTTTGAAATATGTGGAAGGTTTATGTTGGGTTTGCCGTTACTACTACCAAGGTGTTTGCTCATGGCAATGGTAATTGGTTTGTTTGTCAAAACATGTTTACTGTCTACTGTAATCTCTTACTTGAAATAAATCATGTCTGTATAACTTCTCTAATTTACTTCACCACTAATTTTACTTGGGATAGATTATGTCTGTATGATTTCTTAAATGTTTTAAGGCATTTCTAATTGGTGGCATATGGCATGTTGTTCTGGGTCTTCCAGATTTGTTTTTGTTTTGTTTTTTTTGTTTTTATGTTTTTAATGTGTCTGATGCTTTTGTGAAGGTTCTATCCATACCATTATGCTCCATTTGCTTCTGATCTAAAAGATCTAGCTGATCTAGAAATTACATTTTTCTTGGGAGAGCCTTTCAAGCCATTTGATCAACTCTTGGGAACTCTACCAGCTGCAAGGTTTTGTTTGCTCATGTTTTCAGTTACCAGCTTGTCTCTGTGATATATGTTTGACCAATATGTATATTTTTTTTCTTCTAATGGTACAGTTCCAACGCTTTGCCGGAGATGTACAGGAAATTGATGACAGACCCATCTTCACCTCTGCTTGAGTTTTATCCTTCTGGTAATGTTACTCTGCTGTTTTTAGGTAGAAGTTAGTTACATGTTCTGTCACAATCTCACGTCAGCTTCATTTTCCCAGATTTTGATATTGATATGAATGGTAAACGTTTCGCTTGGCAGGTATTATTTAGGTCCATTAGAACATGTTTTCTTCTCCTTTTCCCTCTTGCTAAACTGATGAACTCAATAATTATTTTTTCTTCTTAATCTAATTTTCCCCCCTCTCCTACTTGCCAAAATTTTGGACACCAGGGTGTTGCAAAGTTGCCATTCATTGATGAAAAGAAATTGCTGGCTGAAACCAAGAAACTGGAGGAAACTTTGACGGTTAGTTTTTATGGGATCCTCATTTCTCTTGTTTTCTGTGCTATAGCATTGTCCTTTAAGTTGTATGTCATCACATTGCTAAAGTCTTAAGTACTATTTAGTCAGTTCTATTGAGTTTCGACACTTGCGCATTTTATGTGTTTTAGGAAATCAGATTGAACAGTCTTAGGGTCTGGCCAGTATTATATTTGTTGCACAATTGATTGCCATTCAGAGTTGGGGTTTGCTACCCTCCATTGGCAAGGGTATATAAAAGCGGGATGGAGGTGGAGCCTGCTCATGTCAAGGGTTTGAATTCTTCCTCCTTTTTTTGAGGCTATCTATAGGAATCTGGCGGCTCTGAAGCAAAGTGCTCTGAGTAGCGCTGGACACTGCTTGAATTTGTGGATATTGACTAGATTAGCTATAACGATAGCTTGAGGATATGATATCTTTGGCTTTAAACTCATTAGGGCTGGAGCTTGAGTATGGCTGCAATCAATCCGAGTCAAGCCGAATTTTAGTCTAAACGAGCTAAGCTTGATAAAAATTATTAGAGTTCAAGCTTGAATGAGCTATTTAAAATCTTGTTTAAGCTTGGCTCATTAAGAGTTTGACTTGTTTGAGCTTTGTTCACGAACGTGCTCGTTTATTTCGAGTTTAAGCTCGAGCTTGAATGAGCTTAAATCGGGCTTGATTAAATAAACGAGCTCTAATCTATAATTAGAAATGATTCCTTTCAAGTTTTATTGCATCCACTTAATTTTATACTTCGTATAAGATATTTTCATTCTTTCCAACAGAAAAAAGTTATGGCGGAGTTTTCATGCCCATATATGATGAAATAGTTACAAAGACGTACGAGTAAAAGATATTCAAATACAGTAAAGTAGGTTTAGTATAGTAGAAAAAAATTTCGAGCCTGAACGAGCTTTCACCAAGTTATAATCGGGCGTGAACAAGCTTTCACCAAGTTTCATATTCCCAGTTTTTTTTTTTTTGGTTGCTTGCACAGCCTACTAGAGATTAGTGGTATGGAGGCCAGGAGCCTCATTTAGACTTTGGGACAATGGTTATTATAAATGAAAGTCTGCCAGTCAGTCTTATACAAGAAGCTGGTGGAATTGGAACTGGGGATTTGTAGTGAAGGTGTTTATTACAAGGATTTAGGTTTTATATTTGTTTCTGTTTCCATATTCCGTGAGCCTCTTTCGCCACTAATCAGAAGCATAGTTTGTCTGTGTTCAGAAACTTTTCAAACTACTTTTCTGTGATGAATTCTTTGTAGAGATAGATTAAATTCTTGAAGAATATGCTCTTAATCAGCTACTTGAGTAACTTAAAAGTGCTTTTCTTGCTCATTATTGTTTGTTAATTTTTTACTTTATCATTTCAGTTAGCTTAGTCGGTTTAGATATCCTCTTGTTGTGGGATTAATTCATCGTTTGATTGTTATTGGTGTAAATTTCTCTATGCTCAGCGCATTCGTTCAGGGATTTATGAAAAGCAAAGTCTGTTGAAATGAAGGTTTTGCAGGGCATTCTTTTAAAAGCTCCAAGTGTGAGGTTTGGGGGAAGGCAAAGCAAGATTTTTAAGTACACTTATTTTCAAAATGGAATCTGATTTTTTGAGGTGTAAAATGTACTCTTAAATGCCTGCTTTTGTGCACCCTTATTTAACCCAAACAGGGTTGCCTGCTTTTGCCAAGCATTCTAATTTTACCCAAATAGGGATTTCTAATGGGAGGGGTTTTAAAAATCTCTGTTTGATTGAAAATCCATTTTTGAGTTTCCTTATGCTGTGTCATAGATATCCTTTTACACTAAAATTCAATGCACACAGCTTTCGATCATGTAGAGTCTAGAAGCACCATCATCTCATGCAATTTTTTTGCCTTCATGTCTGAGTTCAATATTATGCCTTTGGTTTTATCATATCTGACTCTAGGATCTTGATACTTGCTCACAGTTAAGTTGATTCTGTAGAACTTACTCTGATTCATATCACTTTGGCAGGTAGATGAGCAGCGCCGGAACTGTGTGATGTTTGATATGCTATATATCCATCCCGCACATCCTTTAGCTGCTCAAGTTTTGTCATATTACCATTTCTACTATCAGATGCCTCCTGACCAAAGATATGCTTGGCCAATTGACAGCTATGCCAGGTAGATTTTTGACTTTTAACCTTTTGACTTTCGAAGCTGATAAAGGTTTAACTTCGATGGTCATGTAATATTTATGCAGTGGTGGAATGAATGGTTATTTGTGGTTATCTGAAAGAAATGGGTGGAGGCAAGTGGTCGCTTCACCAGTTGCTGGGCTACCCAATATTACGAATAACCAAACTTTGTAAGTATCGTCTGCTGCTGTCATGTTTATGAGATTTGAATGTATTAGTGCTTACCACCAAGAGAAACATCTATTTTGCAGAAATGTGACATATTTGAATCCTCTGCCTCGTAAACACATCCCGGAGCCTCCAAAGGGTGCAATTATACCAGCTAAGGTATGTAGTTTCTTAGTATCTGAGACAACACTCATATATATACTCTAAGGCGTGGATTACTTTGTGACTTGCCAGTGGATTTATGATATTTACGTACTAATAATGTATGGAAACTAGTGAATTCTACAGATGATTGATAGCTTGAAGTGTCGACTATCTTTTGGAATTCAGTCCATCTTTTGGTATGCTAGCCTGAACTTTTCTTGCATTTTTTTCATTGCAGGTGATAAAATCTACTGACGTGAAACCTTTCCCCCCATTATGGCATGAAGACAATGGCAATAGGCGTCAATTTGGACGTGAAAGGTATAGCTTTAATCCATCTTCGATTTTACATGGTTCTTTTGGCTACCGACAGAAATAATGCATCATATTTGCACATGAAAATAAACGGAGTATTAATTTTTCAATTATACTTTAGTAGACAACTTTCCCTACTCAGGAGTTTTTATATAATGGGTTTGTTTTGAGTTGGACATACGTATCCCTAATTATGTTCCTTTCACGGCTTACTATTTGGATGTCTAACAGAGTTTCCATTTGAGTCAGTCAGATTGGACTTGGTGTACAGTTGATCCAATGAACTTTTGTGACTATATCTGCCTTATCTAGAAGTATATTGACAATTAGTTATAATATCTAATACTCAGTTTTTATTCAAAAAAAAAAAAAAAAACCTAAAATCTAATATGTAGTAGAATCTTAAATCGCGGTCTACTCAGCAATCCTATTACATTAACAGTAGACCTCACACTATGCTTACTTGCTACCAAGGTCCCCTGCCTATCATTAGACTACCATGTATGAGAGACAAATGATTCAATGACCTTTCTGCACATTCCTTATTATCGTGGAAAATTACAACGGCTTGGAAATAGAAAATGTCAGGGTCATTGTTGTACACTTTTTTCTTCTTGTTTTGATTTTTTCTAATACTGCTTACTCTTGTATCTCAGGCCTCAAGTACCAGGAGCAATACGGGGGCCTCAGTTGGGTGAAGCTGCTCATCGTCTTCTTAAGAACACATTAAATATTAAACATACTGATTCATCTCCTGGATTATTGGATTATATGCCCCATCGGAATCATCCAGGAAGCCATATGATTAATAGGCCAAGGCCAGCTGGACCTGCAGGGTATGAAAGAGGCTACTATGATGATAACAGTTACAATTATGGGCATCATCATACGCCCCGGCCTATGGCAAATGGCCACAGAATGCCCTATGAGCCCCGTGGAAGTAGACACAATGACAGATTACCACACAGAGAGGATGACCGTGATTTAGGAGCTGCTATGTCGAATATGACACTAGGAGGGATTTGTAATAGACCACCAGCTTTGATGAGGCCAAGGATGCAAAATACTGGGCCCATGCACAGTCAACAAAACAATTTTGTCCAAAATATGGGTCCTATTCCATCACCCCCTATCAACTGGATTAACAGACCAGTAGCTGGAAATAACATGCAATTCAGACAACAGGAGACATCACCCCAGAAGCCGCAAAAACAAGTTTACCAAATGAAGACACAACGACCAACACAACAAGAATGATTTGATTGCTGAAACTGTGGACATTTGTTCCAAAATATTGTTGATCTGTATAGTACATGTATGTTTTAGATCAACGACACAATTGTTGTGACATCTCATTGCAAAGAGGAGCCACCTGATTATTTCAGGACGTGCAGAAGCGACGTGGTAATTGTTGTCAGATGCATAATTTCGCATGCTTGCTCATGTTCTGTTATAGTGTATCGACATGTTATCTAGGTCATTTTGGTGGCCGTGCATCTGTAAATTCATTACTTTACAGTTAGTAGTACGGTCATTGGTAGACACTTGACAATTTGACATCGAAGATCTAGATCAGTTGTATTCAAGTTACAAAAATCAGGGTAGTCACAGTAAGAAATGAACAATGGCATAGTTACACATTGGCTGATAAGCCAACTTTCTTTCCTCAATATACGGCTATATGTTTTTCTTTTGTGTTCATCAAGCTTCTCACCATCTTTAATATCAGTACTTGTATAAAACTTTTAGTATTGTTCATTGTTGGTGGATATCGGGAATACACTGTTGCAGTAAATTTGTCAAATAGTTGATCAGGCGTATTCTTAGCCACAAATTATCCTTTTCTTGCGTTGATTAGGCGTATTCTTAGCCACATATACACTGCAGTGGTTGTTTTGGTGAAGGTTCCCTTTGGAGGGGGGAACTTCTTCTTTGATTCTACTTCATCATAGATAAAAGATTGGACAAATTCCCTTCAATAATTTGAGGTTAAAATATTGTTGTAGTGAACAAGATACTGCACTCAGGGCTTACACCTTAAGGTCATGTCACTGTGATCAATTACTTCACAAAACACGTGATAGATGGGAAAGATTATCAGTAGTCGCTTGCAATAACTAGGCTGAAGGTGGTAGATTATTTAAATAGAGCTGAAAAGGGGTGTAGATGAAGGTTGTCAAAGCCGAGAGAGAAAGAGAGCCTGGATCACAGTCAGAGAATGAGATTGGGTAGGGGAGGGGGGGGGGGGTGTTCTACTTATTCTGATCAGCTGTCAAAGCCGAGAGAGAGAGAGCCTAGATTACAGTGGGAGAATGAGATAGGGTACGGGGGTTCTAGTTACTCTGATCAGCTGTCAAGGGTAGGAGGAAAGGGGCAGCTATTATTATATAAATTGCACATAGAGATTTAGTTTTGTACGAAGCAAGCTTACTCCAAAGGTGGGGTGGGTTTCTCGTTTCTGTCATGAATCTCAAGAACAGAACGTCTTTTTGCTTATGAAGCATATCCTATACAACTTCTCAAAGTTCACCAGCATTTGTAGAGGGGTTATTCTACTTATAACGACGTACAAGAAACATTGGATAGATTCTCATATGAACTCATGGTCATGCCCTGTGACTGATTAGCAGCTACCAGTGATGACATAATCGCCTTGGTTGACATCACAGCCTTACAGGTTTACTGAAAAACTAATAATAGTCCATCGCTTCAACAAAGAATAAATCTTACACATTATTTAAAGAGAATTAGAAAGAAAATGAGAGAGAATCTTCATTGACAGAGAGAGAATTACATAATCAAGGAAATGAACCTAATACAGTTCTTACACATGTAATAACAAAACTAAAGGTAGGAAGTTTGTTAAGGAAACAAATGAGAAATAAGGGAGTTAGTTATAGCTAAATGCTGAGCTGGCTGATAACTTATGAGCTGATTATGATCAATCAAGGTGGATCATATTGATCATGATCAGTAATATCAGTATCCTGTCAGACATGGCTACATGGGTACGTCGTATGCGTAAGTGTCAAAATCGAGTACTTTATGAAGTAATCTGGTGCTTTTGGTCTGAAGTAAAGTGTAAAGTGTCTCTACCTATATTGGAGTGTCAAGGGGAATTGCCAGAAGAACTTCAGGTGGAATGAAGTGTTCGAGTTACATAGTTCAAAACATCAGGAAGTTACCAGTTAAATAGCTCTTGAGCAGGGAACTTGTTAAACGGAAATAAGATCAAACAAGAATAAGAATGTATATATGTTTGCTGACATATATTTGCAACCGCAATAACATTAAAACTGTGAAACAGAAATCCCAAATCCCAGTTGATTATAGGAATAGAGCTGATGACAAAATTCATCATCAAACAAAATATTCATCCGTACTGCAATCAACTAATATTTGAGCATCTTCGATCTTACCAACAAATAAACCTCAAATATAGTTGAAATATGCTCAAAAGCAATGAATCGTGTCATGCTGCATAATACCAAGTAATTGTTAACTAAAATGCTTCCCCAAAGATGTCAAATGTTCTATGGATATAAATTATTTAACATTTCTAACTCTTTTTTTTTTTTTTTTTTTTTCGATTCTGGGCCGTGAGAGTTGTTTGTTTCAGCTGCTATCTTTTTACCAGTAATAGGTACTGGTATTTACCCGGATTTCGTTCTCTCACTATCAGTTGAAAAAGTAGAAGCTATTTTATCCAATTATTTTTATAGATAGATCCTTTCATTTAATGAAATGAAAAAAGCAGTATTATTTACATAAGAAGAAGCAAGACAAAATTGGAATTCGAATCAGGCATTTCTGATGTTTGTGAGAACCATTTAAATCATGATTTAAATGGTTCTCACCTGTTACTAAGAGACTTGCCCATTGAGGTTTCTTAGAAGTTCGGGTGTATGAAGTGATAAAAGCCTCCTTACCATACCATACATTGCTAATAAGCACCTCTTACATAGCTCCTACTCATTTTGAAACACAAGGGGTTCAGATGTATGCAACCTTAACCTCATGTCAAAGAGAAGCTAATTCCTTCCCTTGATCATACATTGCTAATAAGCACCTCTTACATAGATCCTATTCATTTCGAAACACAAGGGGTTCAGATGTATGCTACCTTAACCTCATGTCAAAGAGAAGCTAATTCCTTCCCTTGATCACAGCTACAAAACTTACGTCTAACATTCTATACTTTACAACAAACAATGACAAACCCCACATTCCATTTCAATTCAATTCAATCCAATCCATACCATTAGCATGTCAATCTTGTTCAAAAACAATATCGAAAACACGAAAAAAGAAACACAATTCATCATCATGCACACAAAAAATCCACTACCAAATACCAAATCATCCATTCTTGAACCTTTTCCTTTTTACTCACATAATATAGTATAACAATTACATTACATTATAATATCTCCACCCCAAAAATTAATCTACATTACAAAATCATACTATTGCAAGAAATAACCAGATAAAAACAAACAAAAGAACAAAAACAAGCTACCATAAATAATCAAAGCCTTCTGACCAGAAGTAAGAGAATTACCCCCAAGTCCAAACTGTTGATTTTCAGCAAACCCAGCAATTTCAACACTTTTACTCTCAAAAAACCCTTTTGCTGCCCCACAAGTCGGGCATCTCCAATCTTCGGGCAGCTGCCCAAAGGGCAATCCAGGAGGAACAGGGTAACTAGGATCACCTGCAGATTCATCATATCTATAACCACATGATCTACACTCATAAATCCCAGTATTTAACACTGCAAATTTCTCCTCCAATCTTCGTTTATCAAGATTTTCTGTATCTAATGAACTGGGTTCCTCTGAATTTGTTTGTTCTGAAATGGGTTTATCTTCCTTTGACACATCAATTGATTTCGAGGCGAAACCGGCTCGGTTCGAGTGGTTCGCCTCGAGTGTAACTCCTTTGTAATTCATTGAGAATATGGTAGATGAAATGAATTGGGTTTTGGGTTTTAGTGGTGAAGGTGAAGTATGGTGGAATGAGAAGGTTGTTGGTCTTGTAATGGAGGAAGCCATTGTTATTGATTTTAATGGTGGTTTCAGAGTTTAATGGCTCAAAAATTGGGAAGAATTTGAGAGTGTGGTGAGCTTAAGTTTGTTGGTTTTGGTTCAAAGGTTGGAAGATTGTGGAGGGAAGAATGAGGATCCATGGAAAAGGCATATGCCAAATTTTAGACCTTTTGTTTTTGGGAGGGTGTTGGTTGGATAAGGTGTGGGGCTAAGCATTTTGCTTGTATCCTGTGGGTGAGCTCCACTTGTATGAGCTTCAACCATTTTTTGAATGGTTTGTGGGTGTTATACTTTCACATGAGAAAATTGAATAGGTTATAGCTTAATAAGATCGGTTTAAATTATACTAGTTAGGATCAGAAATTACTCCGTATTAAACTTTGATAAAAAAAGAATACTGAAGTATATTATTTAGTGAAGTGAAAAATCTTAAATCCTAGTACAATCAATCAATTTGGTAATTTGGTTGACTAAGAACCAGCTCCCGTTCTTTTCTTCTAATTTCCATCTTCAGATTAGAACACCTAAAGTGCGTAAGTAACTTATCCTTTCTTCAAAGCTTTTGAAGACTTTAGAAGTGTAATCCTCGCTGTAGTAGGTATAAATTCGACCTTTATCGATCACCACACCGGGACGAACCAGCAGGACACCTGCAGCATAAGGAAAATGAAAAGTAGTTTCGTTTAGTACGAGATCGCTTCACACCTCGCGGTGCTTACACCTCTCGCCTATCGAAGTTCTGATCTGGACCGCAGCCTCCCGGGCGAGGGCATTTCTGCTTCACTCTGCTCTAAGGGTATAGCAGCTGTCGTTCGAAACAAGTTTCTCACTCACAAGTCGTAGCTTCGCTCCTCCGCTGTGTTTGTGCTCCCCCCGTGGGTTGGGGGTCGCGTCCCGAGAACCGCTACCTATTGCAAAGCGGGGGATTTAGCTTAGGGATTGGGGTAATTCGAAGGCTACACGTGAAAGGATTCTTTAGCCTCGGGTTGGTGGAGGACAGGCTAGGCTGTGGAATCGCCGGGGCCTCTAGTAAAATAGTGGCGAAACTTAACTGTTTCGTCAGTTCGACCGGTATCATGCATGTACGTGGAGGAAGAAGGCTATGGTTGCATGAGGAAATTCAGAAACCGTTCTTGCGGTTTTCTTGCCGATTTGTCCCTTTTTTCCTGTTTTTTAAGGAAAATAAGGGACCGCCGTGCTGCTATATTTTGTTACCCCCGTCGCGTCGCTCGTTTTAGATGGCATATACAAATGGTTGTGTAGCCGATGATTTACCGGCCCTTTCAGAACCAACTCACGAATCCACTAAAAGCCTCTCCGAGAACCGCTACCTATTGCAAAGCGGGGGCTTTAGCTTAGAGATTGGGGTAATTCGAAGGCTACACGTGAAAGGATTCTTTAGATGTATGTTGCCCTCCACAAAGTCGTAGCTTCGCTACTCGGTTGTGCTCCCCCCGTGGGTGGGGGTCGCGTCCTTCGAAAATCCGAATTCGAGGTTGGGGCGAATTCGGTTTTCTCAGGGCCTCTAATTTAGAAAAGAATATTCCACTTATAACTTTTGTTTCAACTTTCTTTATTATAGATATAAGAAATGAACTTTAGAGGTTTTTGCCTAGTACTTAATTGTACATATTAAGTGAGAAATGAAGATTATATATTTGTATATGAATTGTTTGCTTTAAGCCTAATGACCTAACCTCTCTCAACTCATGAAGTTAGAATTAGTAAGTGCCTCTTATGTAGTGTTGATGAGTACATAACTCATTAGCGTGCCTCTTTTGAAAATGTGGCAAACTCCTACTAGGTTAGGGTATTTTTATGTCGTGCTTGACTGGCTCTTGTCAGTCTGATCTATGCTTAACTCTATGCAGAGAATCGGTGACGGCCTTTTACATTTATATTTTTGTACTGACAAACCTCTTATTAATTGCCCTAATAACATTCTTGAGGCCAAATGATATCAGCTTATAGTAGGAAATACGTCGATGTAGAGACATAATTAAAAAGTGTCCATGTAGGGCCTGTTCTCTTCGGCTTATTTTCAGTTTAGTTCACTTCATCTCCAATCAGTTCAGTTCAGTTCCTTATTTCCTTCTCTCATAAAATATTTTAGTTCAGTACTTCAGTTCAGCTCCAATCAGTTCAGCTCAGTTCAGTCAAGTCAATGAGAACAGGCCCGTAGTCGATCTAAACTTGAATGTCCAATCTACTCTTGATCCTTGTAAAAGATAAAGAATTTGTATCAAATTAGCTTTATTAAGATAAGTAGGATTCGAATTAAGCTTATGTTGGATAATTTTTATAGCGACTGTGAATATCACATCCTGCTTAGAATTTAGATGCGAACAATACTTTGCAAAGTTGATTAGTTCGAGCATGAACATATTGACCAAATTTCACTACATTATTAGGAATACTAGAATTTAATTTTTATCCCAAAATGGATCTCTTTGAGGTTGAGACAATTGAGTAAATGAAATTTGAGACGACATTTTTAAGGATTACCGTTATAATGTTGCATATAGAGACTACCACGTAATGTTCAAATTATATGAAAAAACGGTAAATAAAAACATAGCTTGCATGTTCAAATCTTGTATACACAATATTACTCGTACAATTTTAGTGAGAAAATAGTAAATGATAGAGACTACTAAGTAATACCTAAACTTCTTCTAGGATACTTTTAATAAATATTTAAACATGTGGATTTAGATAATATCCATGGCATTATAGAGCAACAATTCATATCGTCCTACTTTCTTGGCATAGCAACAAATCATGTTATACACATTGAGGTTTGTTCTTTACATCCTTTTGGACAGGTTCCTTTGCATCTCTTTCTACTTCTTCAATATTAGTCGCTATTCATAAAATTATGTCAAATTCTAATAGTAAATATTAATGTTCTAATAAGAGTTGTTGCATATTTTAAGCAATAGATCTTTGAAATTAAAATTATAAACTATGATTAAAATTATAAACTACGAAGTACTTAAGGAAAGATATATGATGGTAAATTAGCTCCTTCTAGTTAGGGATCATAATTGCTTTCCCGTTAAAACGCTAGTACCAATTGGCTGTTGGTGTAGTGGTGATTGGGACTATACTTGGTAGGGAGCACCTATGTTCGATTCCCCGCAACAATAATTGGGAGGGGACTGGAACCTAACCATCCAAGACTGATTCCCAAATCCGGATTAATCCAAAGAGTGAAACCGTTTGGAACTCCAAAAAATTAAAACGCTAGTCGAAAAAACATGTCAAAAGTTTTATATCTTAATAAATGGATTCTTAATTATCAACTCAGAAGTAACTTTTCATTCTCTTAACATAAATCAAGCGATACATACAATAATAAGAAATACTCCCTCCGTTACAATATGATAGTCCCATATGGAATCAATCACAGAAAATAAGAAAATAAGAATATTTGGAATCTAACATTAAAGTTAAAAACAATTCATAAATAGTTTTGCATTCTTTAAATTTTTTTGATTTTTTTTAGGAAACCATCAACCATAATTACATTAATTCAAGGGAATAATTTCTTTACTTAGAGTCATATAATCAATTCACAATCAATTAATTTAACCAATCAGAATTTAATATGTATAAAATAGGAAATAAAAACTAAGTTAAAAGTGGAATACATTCAATATTGGTAAATCTTTTTAAAACGTCCAAAATAGTATATGGGACTAACAAACTGAAACGGAGGGAGTAAGTAATAACGAGAAACAATTCCTATTTACGTTCTTTCTTTCTTAGGGATAGAACACAAAATGGTTTCCTTCTGAATTTTGCGTAAGTATTTAATACCTAATGTATTCTACTGGTATGGCATTTCAAAATTAAAATAACATGCTAGCTAATGTCTTTATTACTTAGATGCAAATTCATGCAGACCGTATTATACTTGATTAAGGGTCTGTTCATATTTATTGAACTGAACTGATCGGAGCTGAACTGAACTGAAGTGAACCGATTGGAGCTGAACTGAACTGAATATTTTATGAGAGAGGAAAATTAGGAGCTGAAGTGAACTGATTGGAGCTAAATTGAACTGAAATTAAGTAAATGTGAACGGACCCTAAGTAAATAACTCAACAAAAATCCACAATTTCATCCACAATTGCTTAAGTAATGTTTTCATTTTTAAACGCAATAAATCTTTGATTACGGTAACTTGCTGTTTTAATTTATATATATATATATATATATATATATATATATATATATATATATATATATAGAGAGAGAGAGAGAGAGAGAGAGAGAGAGAGAGAGAGAGAGAGAGAGAGAGAGAGGCTCATATAAGAACCCTCCTCTATATAAGAACTCAATCTTATATAAAATCCAATCACAACCCTTTATTAGTTTTAATCTAACCATCTAAAATGAATCTTTAATAATGGCATTTCTGTAATTTTGAGGAGTTCATATTTAGAATATAGGAAAAAAATTTAGAACATAGTCAGAAAAAATTTAGAACATAAGCTGTAGACAAAAATTTAGAACATAAGTTGAAAGGTAATTTATAGTTGAAAAATTAATTTATAGCATAGAAAATAAATTTATAACATAAGCTGAAAAAATTATTTAGAATATAGGAAAAAACTTAGAACATAATCTGAAAAAATAATTTGGAACATATAGGAACAAATTTAGAACATTAGCTAAAAAAAATTTAGATTATAGAAAATAATTTGGAACATAAGTAGAAATAATTTAGAATATAGAAAAAAAATTTAGAACATAGGAACAAATTTAGAACATAAGCTAAAAAAAATTGGAACATAGGAAATAATTTGGAATATAAGTAGGAAAAATTTAGAATATGGGAAAAACTTTAGAACATAAGCAGAAAAAAATTTAGAACATAGGAAAAAGTTTAAAACATAAAGCGTTCTTACATAAGAAAGGGTTCTTATATAAGGAGGGTTCTTACCGGATCCCTCTCCTATATATATATTTCACCACCATTTAACATTTTCCGTTAAAAACCCCGTTAAATTTAACCTTTAAAAAAAATTCTTCGATTTTCATGACAAAAACATGCTCCTAGATGTTTTGGGGGTTATTTTTGTCATGCAGGTCCAATTTGAAGTCAAAATTTACAAATAATGATTGAAATTGTCTCGTTTTACGTACTAAAAATACCTTGATTAGCGTAACACATGCAAAATGAGGCATTTTCGATAATTATTTGTCAATTTTGACCATAATTTAGGACCTTTGACAAAAATGACCCTCAAAACCTCTAGTAAGCATTTTTTTTTTTAAAAAAAAAAGAATGTTGAAGAATATTTTAAAAATGTTAGATTTAATCGTTTCGGTGGTAAATTCAATTTTTTTGCCTTTATTGGTGCTATTTTAAAAGATTTTTTTTGGATAGTTTGGGAAAAGGGTTATTTGTGTGTAATAAAATACAAAATTTCCTTTAATAAATGAAGGTTTATCAGCTTAAAAAGATAACTTTTCCATTTGTTTCACCTTATTCACATGATATTGTGGGCGTTCAAAAATCGGTATGGACTTAAAAATGGACCTGACCAAAGCAAGATCAAAAGAAAATAATCCGATTTGTGGGTTGAGAAATTAAAAAATGGTCGTTGGTCCAATTTGGTAAAAAATCCCTTTGAAACCCGATTACTTTATAGCGGACTGGCTTTTGATTTTAAATTATGATTAAAAACACTTCTATAATGTTTAAGTTTTAATTTCAACATGTTATAATTTATTATTATTATTATTATTATTATTATGGGCAATTTTATTTTAAACGTTCCAAATTACACAATATTTTCCCTTATATTTTTTTTCATAATTTAATAAAAAAAATATTGAAAGAAACAAAAACTTAATCCAAGTTCGATCCACGTTAAACCGGTTCAGACTCCCGATCTTGAATTTTAAACTTCTAATATTCATTCCGTTCTGGTCTGATCTGCTCTTAAACCGATACAACCCTAACTATAACATAAAATCAAGTCGCGAGATACAACTCACCACCATTTTTTTTTTGTTTCAACCCCTCATAAATAACGAGCCAATATCTTTATTACCCAAATTGAATCTAATACAAACCATAAAACCCGATCAAACAACCATTTTATCTTACAAAAAGCAACCACCACACCAAGTCCGTCCGTCCGTCCGTCCGTCCATCCATGATCCATCCACAACATATTTGAATTAAGACTTGTCAATACACCCAGCGAACCCACCACAATTGATTAATATCCAAATCCTGAATCCTAATTTAGTCTTCATTCTCCTAAACCAATACCAAATCAACCCACACACTTAACCCTTGTTTTTTAAACCCACAATAAACAACACAAACAAACAAGTGGCTCCCCCTTCATTCTCTCTCTTTCTCTAACCAAACAAACTCAACCCCAACACGCAATACACACAACAACACATCCTCTCAACAAACTACTCGTGAACACCTCCCTCCCTCTCCCTTCTCCTAACCACCCGGTCCCCCCCCTCTTTTTTCTCTCTCTCCTCCCCTTTCTCCTTAACCCTAACCCACATACCCACCTCACCTTCTTCCCCCATTTTCTCTCTCCTCCCTCTTCCATGGCTTCCGAAGAAGACCACCCTATCTACAACGACGACGACTTCGACGACGATGACGACGACAGCGAACCCCTCAACGACCCCGGTGTTCCCGACGATGATGTCGTCGTTGATTCCGAATCTTCCTCCGGCGAAGAAGATTCCACCGTCGCCGCCGTTGATTCCACCGCTGTTACCGTCGCTATTCCTTCCTCCGTTTCTGCTGCTGTTCCTGCTCCTCCCCCCAACAACAACAACAACAACAACTCTGCTAATGCTGTTACAATCGCTTTGCCTGATCCAAAACGACACCGTGTTGATCATCTCTCTTCGTCGTCTTCGTTGGTCGTTTCGCCGGTTGTGAACCCTGAGAAGAAGCCGATCGATGATTCTAGAAGGCTGTTTCAGAGGTTATGGACTGATGAGGATGAGATCGAGCTTTTGCAAGGGTTTCTCGATTATACCTCGAGCCGTGGTACGACGTCGTCTGGTCATCACCATGATACGGCGGCGTTTTATGATCAGATCAAGTCGAAGCTGCAATTGGAGTTTAATAAGAATCAATTGGTGGAGAAATTGAGGAGGCTGAAGAAGAAGTATCGGAATGTTATCAGTAAGATGAGTTCTGGGAAGGAATTTGTGTTCAAGAGTCCTCATGATCAGGCTACTTTTGAGCTTTCTAGGAAGATTTGGAGTAATATTTCTCCCAATTTTCGTGGTGTTGCTGAATTTGATGATGACGATCAAAACCCTAACCCTAACCTTGGTACCAATTTCGCATCGGCGACTCCGCCTCGGCCTCCGAATAGCAGCTTTGTTATCAGCCATATCAATCTCAACAATAGCGCTGGTGGTGGTGGAGGAGGAGGAGGCACGGTTTCGACACCGATGATGGTTGATCATAAGGCAGGTAGCAGTGGTAGTTATAATAACAGTCTTAGTCATACTAATGCTAATAATAATAGTAATGTTGCTGGTTTTGATATTATGATGTCGAATTTGCATAGTCCTGCTGCGAAATTGTCGTCGAGGAAGAGGCCTAGGGTGGGGAAGGTTGAGGATAAGTATGTGAGAAATGTCAATTTGGGGGGAATGATTGGTGGTGAGGGTGGTAATTTGATTGAAAATAGTAATAATAATAGCAATAACAATAATAATAATATTACTAGTAGTAGTAATGTCAATCTTGGTTCAACAATGCAGGGGTTGATAGAGGAGGCTGTGAGGAGTTGTTTGTCGCCGATGGTTAAGGATATGGTGAATAATACGGTGAATGGAACGGTGTTTGGAGGCAGTAGTGGTGGGATTAAGGGAGTCGGGGCATTGGCATTGAATGCGGTTCCCCTGAATTTTTCAGGGGTGAATTCGGTTGGGGGTAGTGGTGGGGATGTAATGGATGACAAGTGGAGAAAACAGCAAATATTGGAGCTTGAGGTGTATTCAAAGCGTTTGGAATTGGTTCAAGATCAAATTAAGTTGTCATTGGATGAGCTCAGATCAATGGGGAGTTAAAATTCTGTATCAGGTTGATCGGAGTAGGTTAGTTGATGTGGATTTGTGAGTTTCTCTAATTTATTTTTCCTGTTTGATCAATGGTCGAATATCGATTTGGCTGATTATATATGTGTAGGTAGCAACTTCGAGATCATAGATTTTTTTCTGTTTTTTTTTTATCCCCTTCTTTTAGTTTGACATAAAAGAGAGCTGTTGAATAATGTTAATTCAATGTGTGTAGCTCTTTGCTCAACTCAATTTTATGTATAGCAATGATTTGAATAGAGAAGGCGGGATTCTTATTGACGTATTCTGCAAGTGCTGGTTTGCTTGAGGGTTTGTTTTAAGCTTTCTGTATAGTTATTTATTGCACAATTTCATACATAATACTTCAATTAGTCAATAATGATGATTATCTGAATTCTGGATTTTGCCCTTTTTTCATGATGTTTTATTTATGCATTGCTAATAATTATTTGGTTAAGTAACTTCAAGCATTACGAAGTATAATTGTGTTTGTGCCAATTCATGTTTTTGTGGGTGTGACTTCTTGTTGATGAATTTGGCCAACTAATTGGTCATTGCTCGTGTAGTTTGAAGGTGCTCCTAGAACTCTTTATAGATTTTGTTTGATCATTGTTAGATGGTGGTATTGTTTGTTTGGAAGGTGTCTCATATTACATTACTCTTTGTTCCCAGAGAACAAGATCCTTTTCTCGGCAAAAGTATTGTTAATTTGTGATTATTAGTGATGGAGTCTATGTTAGTTGAGCTTGTGTTACTCTGCTTTGAAGTCATGCAACATTTCCCTATTATGTCAAAGCAGGAGTATTTTACTCTTTAGAAGTTCTACTTAGTACTTATCATTTCATTGTCCTGAATGGATGTGATTTCTGATGTTCGAAGTTAGGAAAGTTTATATAAGAACATACTGAGTTCTATGATTAACTTGTAGCAGCCCATATAGCTGTGTACTTGGTGACTAGTGCTAGATGTTTAGCTTGCTTGTCTCAATCATTGTTGCTGGAATAAAATAAAGGATATGGTGATCATGGGGAGGTACAGCCTCTAAGGGAGCATCTTTATGAGCTTTGGGCGTCCACCATGGTTCAGTTTTCTCAATCAAGGCACATGGGAAGCTCCCCATTTAATCTTATCCCTTATGTGTCTTGATCCTTCTTGCCCGGCTGGGCCGGCAAGTTCCCGATTTGACGATTTCCTAATATTAAAGTTTTGGATGAGACTGTCTCACAATAATAAGGGTTGTCTAGTGAATATTATTTTACATCCTCAATTATGGAGAGTCAGAAATATGTATTATTGAATTTCTAAACATACTACTTTGATTGGGATTTGACAAAAATGATACAATTATCAAGTTGATTTGTCGAGCACGGAGTATGTCATATCCTTAACTATAAAGGTAGGACAATATGATAAGTATTTCCGGCCATAAGAAGTAAATACGAGTATACCCTTCACCGATTGCTATATAATCGCGTAACAACTGGTAAAAATGACGTGCTGTTACTGATCACTTTCATGTTATGCGGCATTTTTAGTATAGTCCTAAAATTCGCGAAGTGTGAAAGGAATAAGTTCTCAATGGGTTAACACCTATTCAATTTGGTGAAGAGGCAAAGAAGAACGTATGGGAGATGCCCTTCTCTTTTTAAACCAAACAATGGCAGACAATGGACCTCAAACAACCTCAAATAACCCTCCCAAGTCCCAGATTCTACACTTTCCAATAACGTGTGTTAAAAGAATATGCACAAATTGTTCCCTAGGCAAATGCTGGACTTCTTTGTTTGGCGTTTTGAAAAGCATAACGCTGTTACGTGGTTGGGTCAGCACGACCCTAATGACTACGTACAGTTGCAGACACATTGGCAAAACAAGAAACAGATCGGGGTCAAGTTTTTCAACATAACGCGTTACATCATCGTTTAAGGGTGTCAAAATTTTCTTCAATGTCGCCCCTTGTTTTGGTTAAGTAGCTATTACGTTGGCAAGTTGTCCATTGTTACCTAACAATTTACTCCTAGCGAATAGCAAGAGAAGTGCATTAGAAGTTGATGTCATAGAAACTTGTTACGGGTGACCAAGACCTATGGTTATCTATCTAACCCATGTTTTTGAGTTGTTGGAAATGTAATAAAGAACAATTTGATCCCTTAACCATATAACTTTGACCAACTAGCCTGTATAAAAAGACTAATTCTAAGTTTATGATGGACCACTTAAACCGAAATACTGCCGGTAAGCACGTTGTATCAAGTGCTGTATATTAGGGGAGATCATGTGGCATGTGTGCTTATTGAGCATCAATCGGAAAAATGTTTGGTTACGATTTAGGGGATGAGTCATTCGATTTGGTGTCCATTTCATTCCGATTAAATTGGGATCAATCCGGTTATTTTTGAATTAATTATGGTTTTTAGTATATTAAAGACATATTATCGAATTTAATCATGTGAACTTTATTCTTGATTTTGTTGGATCAGAGTTATACTGATTTCTAATTTTGGATGTTGTTCGAGTTTTGATTGAACTATTTTTAGATTGAATCAATTCTGCTAGGCTAGCATTTTAATATGAATAAGGTTTATTTTTACTTTTGATGTGAGATTTAATTTATGGTAAAGATTGTTCCAAGACAATATTTAACAACATATCCCAGACAATTGTTATTCTTGATAACTCATCACTCCTTTGAACATACCTTAGCAGCAAAGTAACTTGGCTCGGCAAAATCTTAACCTCTATATGCTACGTTTACTTAAGTATGTGAGGGACTAAGAGAGAAATAGACTAGCTCAAGAAAAAAAAAAATTTATTTAAATATTATGAAACTTGTGCATAAAATTCTCAATAATATATGGAGTCGAAGAAACAAGGAAACTGATTAAAAATAACATCTATAATATGACAACGACCTAAAAAAAACCGTGGCCTAATATCGAAGAACAAATGAAGTGTATTGTGAACTTACAAATACGATAACAAAAAAGGAACACGTAAGTATAAATGAACATATACTTTCTCTATTCTTATTATTGCAACATTGAGAATTTCACACTATTCGTATTCACACAAATTCTTTGATTGTCTTTATACATGAGGTAAAACTAAAACATAATTATGTAAGCTCTTATTTGAATCATATCAATATATACTTTTAAAATATTAAATTTTTATTATTTTTCCTAACCTACAATTAATAAAGGTATTAATGTTATAAAATGTACATTAACAAATATGAAAATCCAAAGATTATTTTCTTTTGTTTTTGATTGGTAAGGAAATGGGACCCTACTACACCATTACCTCTCACAGGTTAACCAACTCTAGCATGTTAACGCTTAAGAATAGAGGTGGAGGATAAGGGAATCCTCTACTCCCAAGCAGATGTAGGTGATGGGGCTCGAACTTGTGACATCGTAGTCACGTACAATTCACAAGGTCAATTTCTTACCACCTAGCCTATAAAAAACCCAACTTTCCAATTACTCCGTGATAAAGAATAGAGGAAGTATATCACAAAGGGCGTACAAGGTAAGGAAAGAGCATTTATATATCACTGCACAAACATATGATAAAAACAAAGCAAACGGCTAGATATATAGTACGAGTAATAAGTCCATTGATGAATAGCCTAGTCCTGGCCTTGTAGTAAAGAAGTGGTCCAATAATCCAAATTAAAGTAAGAGTTTGGTTGGTTTGGGTGAGCCTGTCTTTGTCTATAGCCGTCTCCACCAAGTTGGCTCAATTTCTTCTAATCTAATGGTTGTGATCATCCTTCTCATATATGACTCATCAATCTCACCCTATTTTTATTTTGGCTCTTCTTCTATATTCATTTGGCCGGTATGTATTACCTGCCCTTTAACTTGGTCTTACTTCCTAGTTCCTACATAGTGCTGCTCACGCTTTTTGGCTAATTGTTCCAACCTCGTATCATCCGCGTTGGTCTACAGTTTCTTTCATACATTCGAGTGTACTTAAGAATACATTATACATATGCTAAAGTTAGACTTTTAAGAGTCTCGCGACTTTTACAAACTTATAAATCATTTTAGTATATTTAAGATACATCAAGATGTATAATAGACATGCTCAATTTGGTGATAGTTTAATGATATGGACCTTTTGTTGTAGACTTGTAGCTTCGTAGTTTCAATTTGAAAGGCCAGCTGGTGTAATAAGTAGTCAAAATTCTGGCCAATACACGCATGAGGTTGTCGAGAACTTTAAACGTGAGGTTCACTCTATGCATACATATTAGACTTTAGCTGTTTAGTAGATATATCTTGATTATCAAATCATGTAAAGGGACTTCTCAAACCATAAATCAATAAAAGAGTTCACATTACTTGGTCTTGTCAAATTCTAATCCTAAGAGGTTGGCTAGACCCAGTACATTACATGGAATATAAATATAAAACTGTTAACATTGGTAGTCGCTTTACCTTGTGCACAGATTTATAATCCATGTACCATGCAGGGTTAATATTTAATTTAGCCTCTCTCTCCTCTCTCCAAAACCCTAGCATCCATTGTTGAATTGGAGGGGCTTTCAATCCATCGGTTTTTACCGGTGGAAAGCCCCAATTATGTGCTTTTTCTCTAGTTTTAGGTTTATAATAACTCTTCCTCTTTTAGGAGGAACAATTCTTCCTCGAAAGACAGAGTTTTTCTTCTTCTTTAGGAGGTTTTGGCTTCTTCGAACGACCGGGTTTTTCTTCTCTCTTTTGAGGGAGGATTTGCTTTTTTATTTCATGGATTGCTATAGTATTGTTTCATGGATAAAATTTTGTGCGGGATCAAAAAAGAGTTTAATATTTCGATTACAATCTAACGAATTAGACGGAAATTTTCTGCACGGCTACAACAAATCGATAGACCCCCTCGCCGAAGAAGGCTATAAATCACAGTGATATGAAAGATGGTATGGAGAACGTGCGATTTGCAACAACGATCGTAGCTTTGTTTACATAATGTTTTTATTTGATTCAATTATGATGTATTTGTTAGATCTAAATCTCTTTGTAGATGTCGTATAACTTTTATTTATAAATCAATTTTATTTCAAAAAAAAAAAAAATACACCTTTCAAGTTACAACATCTCTCAATTTCTTATGTTTTTCTGAAGGGAAAAGAATGCAAGGAAAAACACAATACCTACAACTTTGATCTTAAAATTCCTAACATTATACATTTTCATGTTCGCAGCTTAAAGTTTTGACCATTAATATCTCTCATTATATAAGGTATTTGAACTATTAAAAAAAAGTAAGGTATTTGTATTATAATAAAAATTAACATCCAGAAAGAAAAAAAGTTAAACAAACTTGTTATAACGGATGCAAGAAAGAATAAATATTAAATGTAAAATTAACAAGAAAAGGCAGATAGATTTACATCGTTCACCAACTACACGTTGGCTATGTCCACAGGCAGTCGAGAGTAATGGTTTTAATTATTGATTTTGGGGAATAAAGAATCAGAATAGATTTGAGACCAATCACATAAAACTTATTGGTTTTCTCTCGGGTTTCTAATGTTATCTTTATTAGAACTTACAGATGAGAAATAAATAGAAGACACTCAAATTTCAGAATATCCCTCAATTGATGATCATATCGGCTTAGAAATAACTTAAGGGTATTTATAATAACCTCGTAGAGTAGGAAAGTATCAAAAGAATTCTTTAAATAAGGAAATAAGGCACCACATGCAAGTCGACTTAAATTGTCTTAATACGTCGTGTTGCTCCGTGCCACTAGTCCAAAAAGAAAATAGTAGCAAAACCTCAATCTAGCACGGACGGGTCGCCTTGACACAGATGTGCCTCATGCGCGCATGGACGTGTTGTAGCTCTGACACAAAGGTGCCTCTAGCGGGCACAGACGTGCTGTAGTGTATGCTCCGATTCTTCGCCTAAGTGTACCATGCGCATGGTACACCTAGTTTTAAAAACGCGCATAAAAAACGAAAAAAGAACATTCCAAAATGAATTCCAAGGATTGCTTTGTTATATATATATATATATATATATATATATATATATATATATATATATATATATATATATATATATTAACAAGATATTTTTGGAGTAAAATAGAATTTCATTTTTTTTTTATAAAAATAGAAATTGATTTATTTATATAAAGAGATCTAAAGGAAAATTAATTTTAGAGTGATTTAATGTGTAATCATAGAGTTGATTTCATCGTTCATATGAATCTAATAATGATAAGGAGATGTAATTGATAAATTCATTATTGAAAGAAATAGTATATTTTTCAATCAATTTCTATTTTTTTGTATTATTATTATTATTATTAACTTTTTTTTTTTTTTTGAGGTTGAAGATGATGTTCGTTGAATTATGATAAAATGTTCATTCTCATTTCTTCAATCCATATTCATCTTTTCTAATTGAAATGATATATATATTCTTTGAGTCTGATCAATATGTTCTTTAGGTCTGAACAATATGTTATTTACATTACAAACTATAAGGTACATAAATAAATAAATTTGCTATCTCCTTTTCTCTCCTTCTTGGGCGACTTGCTGGTTGTTTAAAATGCATCATATTCCTCATCTGAATCAGTGCATGTCTCTGTAGCATCACTCCATCCTTGATGTTCTTCCCCTAGTAACTGTTCAATTTCAAAAAAATCATCCACATCAATATCCATTGACATATGCTAACTTGTTTACCCAAGTCTGAAGATGGTGATGAAGTGGAAGACGCAACTTTTTGGACAACTCGAACTGAACCAGCCTTTTGAAGGTGTGAAGATGATGATGCTGCCCCTAATTTAGCACTAATTAGGTTTAGGAACGTAGTTTGTAGGTATTTATGGTAGAATTAGAAGGTAATTAGTGTTAACTCTTGATGTTGAAGATGATATGTATTCATTAGGAGGTAGAGAAAGGTATGTAAAAATTAGAGAACAATGGATGTCTTTTGAAACTCTTTTACAACTGAAAAGTAAAAGAACGGAAAAAATCTATACTAATATATTAAAAGGCGTTTATAAAAATGTCCATGCGCCACGTAGACTCTTCCAAATTACTCCACTTCACTTCACTAACAATTCATGACGTCACGTCAGTTCACAAACACTTGATGATGCCACGTCACCTACCCAACATTGATCACAATATGCCACATCATCTAAGCAAAATTGACTATTTAGCCATCTAAGCTAATTATCAAACATGTTATAAATATGAAAAAGAAATATATATATATATATATATATATAAACCACATGGTTTAATTATTTTTTTTTTTAAAAAAAAAAACACATATTCATTCAAAGAAAATTAAATCATAAATTACAATGTATATTAATGATCAGTTAGTTTCATGTAATAATCTGGGGCATTGCCCGAGCCCAAAAACTAGTTTAGAATGAAAAGCTGGTTTTTAAAATGTGGTGAAAATCTAGGAGGGAAAAGTACACCCTCCCAAAATCAAAAAATGTGAAAAGTGTAAAAAAAAAGTGGTGGACTCAACAAACTTCCCTCCATTTTAAAACTTAATCACATGCAATTAAAAAAAAAGCTTTAGCGGCTTTAGCCCCTTAAAATTTTGGACTTGGGAAATGTACAACCTCCCTTTGTTGCAAGAAATAAGAAATGGAGGGGGTATATTTTTTAAGGTCAAAATGTTCTTTGAATTAATCTCTCCATATTCTATTACTTACTCTATTTCTCTATGCACGGGGTTCTAGGAGAAATAGTAGAATGTATAAAAATATTAAGGAAGTAAGGTTGGTGGAAAAATAAAGTATGATACTTGGGATGAGAGAGAATACAGAAATAGTGAAGTATGATACTCCCTCTATTTTCTTTTATTTGCATCAGTTTGACCGGCATATTTGACGAGACGCAACTTTGACCATTAATATCTTTAATTGTTAATTAGTAAAAATTATAACAAAATTATATTAAGAAACTAGACATTATGAATAATCTAATGATATATTATATAATAACATTCATTTATTTTATAGAGGTGAAAAAATCAAGTTAACCATGGTATGTGAATAGTGCAAAAATCAAAGTGATGCATTTAAAAAAACGGAGGGAGTAGTTAGGGTTCACTAAATGAGAAGAAATTAGTAAAATATTGTGAAATGTTTCCAAAAAAGGAAATTGAGCAAATAATAAAATACGACCGCAAAAGAAAAGTGGTGCAAATAATAAAATACAGAAGGAGTATATGAGTGACACATAATATTTTTGTATTAACAAAATGTCATTTTTAAATTACTTTTTACTGTCATTTTTAATTATTATGAACTTTATAGTTATTTGATTTATCAATTTTGAATATCACTCATTCAATCTATAATTTTTCATATATTAATTTTGTATATCATTAAATAATTGCAGATATTTTTATTTATTTATTTATTTATTTAAAGAACAATGAGTGAAATTAACCAGCATGATCAAAAGACAAAATTCAAATAACATTTCATATTATGATTACAACGGAAGATAATGAATATTCAATATAGTTTATCAAAATATTAATAAGAAAACATTATATGAAAGAACATATTGTTAATATTTAATGTTTATCTTTTCCTAAATTAAGATTTTGAATAAATAAGTCGTATTCTTTGTATATGTATATAATGTTCCTTTTCGCTCCATTTAAAGATAATTTGAATAAAGTTACTCATGTACTTTATATTTTTATGGTACTAGAGTGCATCCGTGCTAACGTACAGGATATATATAGTATGTATAGTTAGAAAGAAGAATATATTAAGAGTGGAGGTCATAATAGTTTTTTTTTTTTTTTTTTTTTTAGAAAGGAAGTTATTTGGAGGTTATTGGCAAAAAAAAGGAAAAAAAAAAATAGTGCACAAAATCGCAGGATTGGAGTTTTAGAGGAATTTGGTGAGAAGTTAGAAAAACAACTCTTTATAATTTTTTTTTAATTTTTTTTTTATTTGCCCCATTCGGTTCATCGGAGCTTAGCTCCAACTACATCCAAATCCGACCCGAGTTGCACACCTGGCTTATGGTGGGTGAGTCTTTCAACAAGAGTTTTCTGCATTTCCTGCATGCATGTGGCAGTTATTGCTGCGGAAAATCATGGTATACATTATGCGGTATATGACTTGACAATAAAAAGAACTTTTTTGTATAATGTACATAATGCAAAAGATAAAACCTTGCAATTTAAAAACCTAGAAAACATGTAGTTAAGGCAATGATGGCTCATGCAATTTGAAATTCTTCACATTATAGGAATCCATTGTTGAAGTTATTCAAAGTTTTGTCCATCTTTTCGATAAGGTTGAAATGCTTTTCATTTTTCACGAGGAATAAAAGTGTTAATCTTTACTCCTATTATATTACAATGCTATTAATTATTCGAATCTTCTAGTAGTGCTTAAAGAAGTCGATTTTTCATTTCTTTTAACACTAGCTTGATTAAGAAAAGGATCGATTCTCACTTATCACTAAAAACACATGTAAGCACTGTATCTAACTAACCAACTAACAACCACCATTTTGCAATTTTGCATCATAAGATGCACGTCATCTTTAGTGTCTCTTCAATCACACCAAAACAAAGATGTTTGTATATATCACCTCTTTTTATCATTTTCTATTTTGCTTCCATTTGGTTGTTTAGAAAAGAAATCATTCCACATGTAACTCATGAATCCCTATCCAAAGTGGGTTCGCCACGTAAGTATTTACCTAGACGCTAACGATTGGAGAAGATAACCTTAGACAGTAACGATTGAAGAAGGCAGCCAACTGAAATTGACCCAACTCAAACCGACTAGGAACAGATTTGGCTTTAGATTGTGTTGTTCGATACAAACAACCCATTTGCCTCCTTGAGCAATAGGGTCTCTAATCTCTATATGTTTGATTCCAAGTAAACTTAGTACTAGTTCACTACCCCACTAAATGTTGAAATGATAGCAATGTGCAACGTGATTCTCAACATACCTGATTAGTTCAGGAACTTAAGGACAGACATATCATGTGCCTACTTGAATGCCGAAAGCCAGGCAATGAAAAGCATACAAAGGTATCTGAAGTAGACAAGTTCGATTGAATATAAGCATGGTATGCATTGATCAATTGTGTAGAGTGCAGCTATACACCATGAAAATCTGATGATTTTCGAGAAAGGAAATGGTGTTTTAAATCGGTAGGGAAGATTTCCTGGATTAATTTGTACAGAAAATCAGAAGTTCTATGAATAATGGATTTATTCTTAAGAACTGGAAAAGGGAAATTTCAATACATGGAGAATTTGGCCTTGGTCTTCTCAAATACTTGCTCAGCGAGTACTGCTTGGTTCCCGTCAGCTTGTTTGATTTCAAGGTTAGCCTTTTGATAGACTCCAGTGCCTCTTAATGCATCAGCAATGAAATCATCAAAACCGATTGCTATGGCAGCTTCAGCTTTAGCCCCATACACTAACCTCTGTTTTAACAAAAATTATATAGATCAGCAAAAATCTGGGGATAATCATCAAGCAAAAGAAGTGTGCAGGAAATGATAAACAAACCTTGATTCTTGAAAGATGAATAGCACCAAAGCACATTGGACATGGTTCACAAGATGCATATATTTCACAATCTGCCAGCTCGAGTCGATTGAGCTTTTTACATGCCTGAAATAACTGACCTCATTAGAAATAATTTAAGTATTTGATGATGCATAGTTTAATGAGACAGAACAGGGTGATTATATAATGGGACACTACTTTAAAAGTGCAGAATTTGGATTATAAACTGAAGAAAGCACCCATGATCCTTAAAGATAGGAAATCCAGTTATACTAGGGAAAATACAGAGTAATTTCAAGCTTAATCTAGTCTATATTTTAAAAAAAGATAGGTCGGACCATTATGCTCAAAAAAATATAACTAGTAGATTAATCCATCATTACTCTACATGAAGCAAGCTGGGAACAGAACGAAGCAACTGACTTGTATAAAGCCCTCTGTATGAACAGATTTCTTACCTTTAAGAAATACTGTAATGGTTCTCAGGAAACTAAACAACATATCACATGCCCCCTAGCTTAATTTCTCTAGTCACTTGAACCGATACTACAGCCAAACTAAAAAGGCAACAATCAGCCAAAAAAAAAAAAGGGCTATTAAAAAAATGACAGACGTAAAAAACTAATAACATTAGATAATGCTGTGAATTTGCAGTAGTAAATAGCTAGACTGCAAGAGGCATATTGTGTTTATAGGAGAATTTAAATACTCCTTCCTGTATTTCAGACATAACAATTTGTGAGGGCAAACACGTAGCTGAATTCAATTGACTTGAGCAATTCAGTTTTAATATATTGAATTCCTTAGCTTTCTAATGCTCAAACTCGACATTCAAGACACTATTGACAAACTTTGTTAGTAACCTAATCAATTTCCTCTCGTTTCAACCCCCTGGAAGAAGTGGACACATTGAAATACAAGCTATGTTCACGAATTCAAGAAAGCAACGCGTTAAATATTACATATACAATATTACAAAGCCAAACAATTAAATTTTCCAAATCTTTACAAAACGTATAACACTGGGTTGCTTAGTCAATGTTCTAAGCAAGAATGTACATAGGATAGCAAAGAAATGCATCCATAAATAGCCACAAACAGCCATAAAGCTAATCATCTAACCTCTCTTACGGCTGTGACCTCTGCGTGTGCAGTTGGGTCTGTGTACTCCAACACCATGTTGTGACAGCTGACAACTACTTCGTCATTACAAACAACAACAGCACCAAATGGACCCCCATGTCCACAATCAACCCCCTTATAAGCTTCCTCGACTGCTTTTGTCAAGAATTTGTGGTCTCTATCCTGTACAGCTGTTTAGATAGTACAAACAGGTGACGGAAACATTATGATCACCGGTAAGACATCATATAGGCGGTGCTTCAAAAGTGAATTACTATAATAAGCAGAAAACCGACAGTAACTTACCTAGCTCATTATACAACATAGATTTCAGACATCACATAAACAGATTTAGAATTGTGTGATTACCTTCTTGATGACCAGCAAATGCAGAAGCCAGAGAGATGGTTCCATCTATGGCTTCAACCACTGATGAAAGAAGGTAAATGCAAACAACTAAGTCAGACAAATACGATAATTGATAATCATCAAAAGGAAAGCTATAAACACGGTGTATAGGATAACATATCCATAAAAGTTAAGCTCAAGGCAAAAACTTGTATACAACGGGTGTATTGTATACAATAATTTAGTCATCCCAAATTACATAAAAGTCATTTTCGCAAAGAGACGACTAAACTTATTGTATACAATACACGTGCTCTTTTAAAGAAGTGGATTTGTGATGTTGATACAGAAGTGCTAAAGTCAAGGCAAATAGTTGAACCCAAATCAAATATACCAATGGTAGATTCCAAATAATCAAGGCAATTCATAGCCTCTTCAAAAATCATCAAACCCTAAGCAATTACACCCAATATTAGTAATAATAACAGAAATTAAGATTCTAATCATACAAAATTTTAAACTCGAAAGCTATTCAGATCACAATATAATCCTAGCTCATAGATTTATACCAAGAACAAACTCTTCAGAAGCAAATAACTACTGATCTGAGACCGATTTCAGGCCAAATTTTGCCAATCATATGATAAAATCTAAATTATCATCTCGATTTTGTTTCAATTGCACATAATTCAAAAAGGGTAATTTTTTTTTTTTTTTTTAAATTTCAAAGTGGGTATGTAAATAAATAATTTTTTATTGATTATTCTTATCAAGAATTACATTACCGAACCAGAACCTCGCACAGGTCAACCCCACAACAGTATAAATCAACGATGTAAGTTGAGAATTAATTAATGCAAAATCCAGAAACAATCAATCAAACATTAAAAACAAAATCACCGGAAAAATTCAAACATTAAGCATCATCAAAGAAACAAATAATTAAACACCCACAAAAATTCATCAAAAACTTGATCAATCAGCAACAATTAAATTAAGCAAAAACAAGATTAAGGGCTCAAAATTGATACATACCATTACCATTAGCATCACCCATGATTAAAATTAAGATGAACAATGAGGGAAATTCCCAGATGGGTATTCAATAATTGGAATGAAAATAACAGATAATGACGGAAAAGGGTAGACCAAGAATTAGAAAGATATTGAATTTAATAGAGAAAGAAAAAGAGGAGTCAAATTTTTATGGTATTAAAAAAAAGAGGAAGAAGACTCCAAGAAAGTGTGAATGTGTTGAACTACCGATCACAGAAAACTAAAAGGAAGAGAGAGAATGAGAACGAGATTGAGAGAGAAAGAGAGAGAGAGTGTACTCTTTATATAATAATGGAGGATTGGTGGTGGTGGAGATGGCAAGGAGAAAGGAGAGGTGGGTTGCTTCACTTTTTTTACGTTTTTTTTTTTTAATTCTTTTTAAAAAAAAAAAAAAAAATTCTACAAATAACCCATTATTGCTATGTTTTTATTTTAAAAAAAAAAATCCTACAAATAACCCATTATTGCTGAACAATGCTTAGCCGCAACCACAAAGGTTAAATGCGACAATAAGTAGCGGCTTTGCCTATAAGGCCCCGTTCTCTTCACCTTATTTTTACTGAACTGAAATTATTTTTACTGAAATAAAATTATATTTGCTGAACTTAAATTATTTTTACTGAACTTAAATTAATTTTACTGAAATGAAATTATTTTTGCTGAATTGAAATTATTTTTACTGATTTTCGTTATAATTCTTCTTTAAGAAAACTGAATTTTACTGAACTGAACTTATTTTTACTGAACTGAAATTAATTTTACTGAACTGAAATTATTTTTACTGAACTGAAATTATTTTTACTTAATATTATTTTTTTAAGGTGAAGAGAACAGGGCCTAAACTGTTTAAAAAAAATACACTTATTTACAATATTGTCACTAGATTGATAAAATTTGATAATTATAAAGATTAACTTGTATTTTATGATTTTACGGCCCGTCTTGTGTGTGGTTGGCCACACCGTGTGGTCGCTTATAAAATATTAAAGTAACCCCTATAACACTGACTAAGTAACCCCTGTTACACTGACCGAGTAACCTCATATAACACTGACGAAGTAACCCCTTTAACACTAACTAAGTAACCCCTATTATACTAACGAAGTAACTCATATATTGGATGGCTACGCCGTGTGGCCAGTTACATATAAGACTTTGTGATGATTTTATCCTTTTCGTTGATGGTAAGCCCCTAATCTCTTGTTTTCCTCCTTTTCTTTTTCATTTTCTTTTTTTAAATATTAAATGTTCATTCTCTCTATTAGAGAATTTTTCTATTCAATTTTTGGGATATAACTACAAATCGGGTTTTATTTCTCTCTTTATTAGTTTAAGGCTATTTTTTTTGGTTGTTTTGAAAGTAGTCCCAAAGGACACTCTATTTCATTAATTAAAGTCACACGACATCTACAATTGACAATTAACGCCAAATAAAATAGGTTTAATAAAATCGAACAAGAATTAATGACAAAGTTGTTGATTTATTAAGGAAATTTTAGATTTTAACACCACACAAAAAACCCGGAAATGGTTTTTAACACCCCCCATAAAAAAAATTATTTTAACACCAGACAAAATTCCAAAAAATGGATTTTACCACCACTTAATTGATTCCGTTAAGAGATCCGTTAAGTAGGGCCATAAAACCACGTGTCGCTTTATTATTGCCTAAAAAAAAAATAATAAATAAATAACAAACCTAAAACTACCCCAGCCACCCCAGCCCTATCACCGCGCCACCACCGCCCTCCCCCAACTCACCACTGCCCTCCCCGAACCCACCACCGGCAACACACCCGCACCCCCAACCCACCTGAACCCTCCCCCTCCTTTTCCCGCAACCGTTTCGTCCCCAAAAACCACCAAACCCAAAACCCTCCTTCCCCAAAACGGCCATGAATCCGGCCACAAATGGACGAAATCGATCGGTTTTGGGGCTAAGTGGCCTTAACCGGCCGATTTCGGCCATTTGTAGCCAGATTCGTCGTTGTTTTGGGGAAGGAGGGTTTTGGGTTTGGTGGTTTTTGGGGGCGAAACGGTTGCGGGATAGGGGGGATTCAGGTGGGTTGGGGGTGAGAGTGCATCGCCAGTGGTGGGGCAATGGTGGGTTGGGGGAGGGCGGTGGTGGTGGCTGGGGTAGTTTTAGGTTTTTTATTTTTAATTTTTTAAAAAAACAAATAAAATGGTGACACGTGTCAATGTGGACCACAGTTAACGGAATTTTTGGACGGAAACCGTTAAGTGGTGGTAATACCCATTTTTTTTGGAAATTAGTCTGGTGTTAAAATAATTTTTTTATTTTTTATTTTTTTATGGGGGTGTTAAAAACCATTTTCGGGTTTTTATGTGATGTTAAAATCTAAAATCTCCATTTATTTATGAAAATGTCATCTGATAAACCGAATTTGTTTATCACTACAATGACCTTGTATTTTCAAGACTAGGTGCTCCCTTGGCGATTAATCCCAACACATGTATTTTTCATTGGTTATTAATTAAATAATTTTTTTTATTAGGATTCGATACATTTTATTATTTATCTTCCACACTAACCTCATTAGTACTACGAAGTAAAAAAAAAAAAAATTTATTCAAAATTTATTAAACACTAAATGCACTTACATTACTTTTTTTTTTTTTTAATCTTTCACAAATTCTTAATTAAGGTTGGTGTACTAAACTTTATTTTGGGTTTGTTTTTTATTTTTATTTTGACGATAATTCTCCCGACAAGGGACTTAAAATCTGTTGCAATTTTCCGACTAAAAAATTATATTTTTTGATGGATTTAAATTCCGTCGGAAATTTCTAAGGGATGTTCGATGGAAATTAAATCCACGAATTTTTGTGTCCATCGAAACCTATACGCCAAAAATTGAATGTTTTCTAGTAGTTATTGCATATTTTTAATACTCTCTTTCATATCGCTGTGATTTACGGCCTTTTTTGACAAAGGGGTGTATCAATCTATTGTAGCTGTGAACAACATTTTCCGTCTAATTAATCTGATTGTAATAAAAGGATTAACCTCTTTTTCGATTCCACACAAATCTTTATCCATGAAACGAGTTTATCCGCAATCCGCCAAGCAAAAAAAAACAAATTCTCCCTCACAAGCTAATTAATTATTATTTAAACTTTTTAAAATAATTAATTATGAGGTAATAGCTCAGTTATATGTTAGTTAGCACGTGGTAAGCTTAATCTAATCAAAATAGTTCAACACTAAAAATCTTTACAGCCAACTAAACATTTGCATTTATTTATTTATTTTTTTGAAAATTGTTGGTTAACTAATACATCAATTTAAACATGATAAATGATCAAATTATTAAGCTTCAATTTATGGGATTAAGACCTAAGAAGAGAGTAACCGAGATTGATTTGGTTTGTGAATTGATGTAAGGGGAGAAAATATTGGATTTGAAGATGGAATTAGAGGGAAACTTTAAAGTCTAGGCCCCGCTAAAGAATTCAATCTATATTGATAAGTGATGGCAATTCCAACTTTTAATTTTTCTTTTTGGTAGTAAAATAAAAACTTTATTTGTTTGAATTGCGTGGTAAAAGACAATTTTTTTTTTTATTTTTTTTTTTGGTGTTTTAAGTTAAAACAATCCTTATTATTATTATTTTTTTTTTTTAAAAAAAGTTTGTCTTCTTTCATCTCTAACTTACCTCAACTTCTGCTCTCAAGTGTACATGGAGGGTTAAAATCTTGTGGGTATGTAGCATGGCTAGGCCTTTTGTAAGGATGGGAAACCCATCCTTGGGAAGATCAAGTCTTCAAAGAGTTTCTCGGGTTTTTAAGGATGGGTTTGCATGGAAAATTGGTAATGGGAAAGAGGTTAAGGCCATTAGTATGCCTTGGGTGGAAGGAGAAGTACCAGTGGTAAATTCTAATCAAACCTTGGGAGCGGCTTAAGGTTGGAAGGTGGAGGACTTTATTGATCGAAACACAGGGTCTTGGGATGCAGGAAAGGTGAGGAGCTATTTTGATTGGAATAGTGCAAAGTCTATCTTGTCTATGGAACTCCCGCATAAAGGAGATGACGAATTCGTCTATTGGAAATTTCACCCGTCAGGGAGATACACGGTAAAAACAGGTTACTACTATCTCTTGAAGGATGCGGGGTTAAATCGATCTTCTTTTTCTATCAGAGACCAAGAGTTCGTAAAGCTGATTTGGAGAATAGACATCCAATCAAAATGGAAACTCTTCCTATGGAGACTCTTCCATGATAGTATTGCTGTTAAGGTCAACCTAGCAAGAAGAGGATTACAAGTCGATGAAATTTGTGACTTTTGTGGCTCTGATCCGGAAGACAGCCAACATCTCTTCCGTTTTTGCTCTCTGGCAAGGGAAGTGTGGGGAAATTCCCCTCTTTCCATTAGCCATGATTCTACTGGTTCCAGTTCTCTGAGGAAGTGGATCCAGAGCTATATCCTGCTCTTTCATAGCGAGGATGGTAAGTATGGTACTCGTAGTGCTTTGTTCATAGCAACTTTATGGGGTATGTGGAAATCAAGAAATGCTACATGTTTCAAGAATGCGAATGGGAATGCTAGTTTGGTTGCGGAACTCATAAACCAAGCAATGCAAGACCACGAGGTCTTCACCCATAATAGTTATCAAGACAATTCTAACAGGGTGATGAGAAGCATTGACCCAGTCATTCCCCCAGGTTTTAATCATGTGCAGCTGGGAAGAGAAAAGACTGATTATGACAACTTCATTGTGGAAGCAGATGGTTCTTGGGATAAGAGGACTTCGAGGGCAGGGGTTGGGTGGGCAGTCGTTGGGAATACTTCGTCGGACGAAGGGGGAAAATGTGGAGCGGCCTCATCTGTGGTCCAGTGTGAAGCGTGGGCATGCCTTGAAGAATGAAATAGGCAAAAGCACAAGGGAAGCAAGGTATCCTTCTGCTTTCTGACTCTATTTCCCTCCTTAACAATCTGCAAGATAACCTTGGTAAGGATGTTTCGATAACTTGGCTGATTAAGGAAATCAGGGAAGTAGGGGCCACCTTTCTGAGGTGTGCGATTTTAAAGGTGCCAAGAGAACAGGTACAACGGGCTAACGACATGGCTAGAAAATGTCGTCTTACTTTGTCTACCTGTTCTTAGTTTGTTGTTCTTTTGCTATTGTCACAAAAAAAAAAAAAAAAAAAAAAAAAAAAAAAAAAAAACTTTACCTGGAAACTATTTAAATAGTGGTTTTCAAGATTGATAATCGCTACTTTAATCTATTGTCAATTTGGGAAAAAAAATTCCCTAAGTGTTGATGTAGATGGTGGATTGGAAAAATGCTTTTAAAAAAAAGGACCGTATGCGTGAAATTGGAGCATTGTCTAGCAATATTATTGAGGGAAAGCATCCAATTATTGGCAATGTTTAACATGTTGAAGTGAAATAAAAATGAAATATGGTTTATAAAATGAAATATCATTCAATGTGATATTATTAGCTTTTTTCGATATGGTTTATAAAATATTTACTTTTCATTAATTTTTATTAATAAGTAGTTAAAGATATTAATTTCCCTCAAAAAAATTATTAATAGTCCAAATCATACTACAAAAACAATAAAAAGTCAAATGTAGAATTTATTATGGGGTGGAGAGAGTAATCAATAGGACTTTAATTAAATTAGTCCTTGTTTTTTTAGAGGTACATTTCAAAAATACTCCATATTGTTTTAATTCAGTTTCGCAAAGCCCAATTAAGTCCCAAGCTTACCTTAAGAAATTGATTTTATTTGTTCTCCCTATATGGCCATAAATCATGGTAAAAAGGAAATATACTATTTTTTCTTATAAAGAAAAGGCAAAGATTTTTTATTTCTGGTTTATGAGAAAAAAAATGGATTGTCAAAATTATAATTATGACTTTAATCTAGCAAAGAAGAGAAAAGCCGAAATTAAATTTAGGGGAAGCCCTGGCCTTGATCTCTTTACTCATGGAATGAGTCAAATTGACTAAACCATGTAAATCCTTGTATTTTTACCCTCGCCCTCCTACTCTTATCAATATAAGTTTTCTTGTTGTCTTTGTTTTGTTAGTTTCAAACACTAAAACTATCTTTCAAAATAAAAATTGATATCAAAGAGAAGTTCAAGTTAATAAATTGTGGTTTCATTTTCACAAATCTTGAGTTGTCATCGTGTCAACAACAAAATTTGATATCGAAAAGTATGATAGATCAGTCAATTTTGCTATATGGAAATTGAAGATGAAGGCTATCTTGGTTCATGACGGTTATTACAAGGCTCTTGATGGTGTTTCTAAGAAGCCGAAGACTATGACCATGGAGGAGTGGGAGGAGATTGATTTGAAGGCTCTTTCAACTATACAACTTTGTCTCTCTAATGAAATTCTGAGAGAAGTTGCCGATGAAACTTCTACACTAGGTTTGTGGATGAAGTTAGAGTCCTTATACATGACAAAGAGCATTACCAACCGTCTAATCCTCAAAAGTAGACTTCATGATCTACGTTTGGAAGAAGGTAACTCCCTTAAGCCTCATTTAGATGAGTTTTTTTTCTATATTAACGGATTTACAAAAAATCAATGTATCGATGGATGATGAAGATTTGGCTATTAAGTTGTTGTGCTCTTTGCCACCATCATACAAACAATTTCGTGATACCATGATACGTAGTAAGAACATTTTGAGCGTGAATGATGTTATTAATGCCCTTATCCAAAGAGACATAAAAGATAGTCAAATTCTTAAGTCAGGTACTCCTCAAAATGATGTTTTGGTTGTTAAAGATAAATTTTTGGAAAATGAAACACCTGATAGTGGCAAGAATGTTAATATGCATAATGTTTTTAACTATTGTCACGCCAAAGGACATATCAAATATACGTGTTGGAAGTTAAGGAAAAAGGAACAATCTAGAGGTGGTAAATTTGGAAAAGAAGATGGCAATATTGCCAATGCAAATCTTGGTATCGTTGGCACAAGTTTTGATGGTGGACTACCATAGGTTACAAATTTCAATTTTGGTTTCTACAATATAATTCCAATTTGTTGCATTTGAGAAATTTAGATACATAAAAGAGAAAGTGATCTTTCTCTCTCTATATCTTTAGTTTTACCTAAGATGTGTTTTGTAATAATCGACTTGCAATAATCTTATTTTGCATAATAACAAATTTTTTTTGGTCATACTTTATTTATCATCACGACTTTTGGTACTTATTGTGTTTGTGAATACATTTATGTGCATTAAAGCTTGATGTATTTATATTATTATTAAAATTCACAGGGACAACATGCTAACGCCATGTGTCACCTTTATTTATTACTTCCTCCGTTCTATTAATATTGTAACAATGGACTTTTTGCATTATTCATCACTCTTGTTTGACCATATAATACGATTTATACGTTAAGCAAAATATAGTCATGTGGGATCTAGTTGGATTCGTCTCATAAAATACTTTCACAATATCAACTTTTTATAATTTTTACTCTTACACAATAATAGATATTTAGCATATAAAATGTGCTTTGGGATGCGTGATTTCATCCTTGTTGCAATATTAATAGAACGGAGGAAGTATTTGGTTCCACATGTGCGTCATGTCTGTCATGTGTCATCTTATGAGTATCACCCTTCGCTCACCGTACTAAATTGTAAAAATGTGTAATTAATTTAAAAAATTCTTTTTTGGTGTAACTTTAATCCTCTATAATAATATATAATTTATTTTAAAATTAAAACTCTTTATTAATATAACCTCTATATTTAAATTTGACATATTTTATATGTTGATGGAAGATAATATAGATTTTTATATTTTCACACACTTATTAATATTGTTCAACATTAACCTTTTTCACTAATTTTGATCAAACTTATTAATTTACGATGTACCGGGGCATCGCGCGGGCCAATAATTAGTTTTTATATATTAGGAAAGCAATAATAGTGGAGATGAAGGATTTTTCTGGTTAATTGTGTTATTTTTGCACTATATTATGAATGGCAGTGTTGTGGTAGTTAATTTAATCTTAGTTTTTAATTTGAAAATGGATTTATACTAACACAAACTATTGGGTCAGTCAAATCTGACCAAACATTTCGTCAGTCCAACTATTATTTGTACGACAATACCGCAATACAAACTTCTCACACCCTCATTTCCACTCACCATTACCAACAATACTCCCACTCAATCTTACTTCACTTTCTCTCTCCTTCTTCACTTTTAACCCACCCCTATTTTCTATCTCCTTAACTTTCTGCTAAATTCCTCTATTTTATTTGTCCATAATTTATGCTTGAATTGAAGAGGATGGAGAGGACATAGAAAATAAAGATTGTTGATTATATTTATCCATGATTTATGCTTGAATTGGCTTGATAATTGATTGAGATTCTCAGATTTTTCGAAAAATGCCCAAAAAAATCGATTTGGGGCTTTCATGTGTGATATAGAATTGTTGAAATTGATTGTCCTATGTGATTATATGTTGAATTGTGAGTGTTTTGATAACAAATGCATGTATTTTGGTTGAAAAATGAGCATGTTATGTTATACCCATGAGCTTAGCACGGGACCTTCAATGGTGGTTCCGCCATTGTTGACCTTTTAATTATTTTTATAAAATAAATTCTATTATGTAGATTATATCATCTATAAATTGGATGATATCATCAATAAGTTGGATGATATCCTCCATAAGTTAAATGATATCATGTATTGTGTCTATAATATTATCTATACGATGGATGATATCTCCTCTATTACCTCGGCGATAAATTAAAGGGAAACGTTGCAACTTTAGTGAATTGCAAGGGAGAGGTAAGGGGGAGGAACCCAACAAGCTATGCCACACATACATACCTTTGTCAAGGTGAAGAGTGTATGTGCCCAACGACATGTCCCTGTCAAGGGATCAAGCAACCTTTTTTTTTATTTTTTTTTATTAATTAAAAAAAATACTATATCAATTCTCCTTCAAAATAAAATCCTCTTCTTCTTTTTTTTTTTTCCAATTTTTTCAATATTATTTTAATTAATTAACTTTGTATTTTTGGTTTGCATCAATTAATACATATCATCCAACAAAATTTACATATCCTCTATCAAATAATATATAACATCTAACAAATTATACATACATATCCTCCATCAAATAATATATATCCTCTAATAAATTGTACATATCATCCATTTAATAATACATATCCTTCAAAAAGTTGCACATATTCTCTAACAAGTTGTACATGTCCTCTGTCAAATAAAATATATCATTTAATAAATTGCACATATCCTCTATCATATGCTACATATTCTGTTACAAACTGTTCATATCCTCTATCAAATTATACATATCCTTCAACAAATCGTACATACCATCTATTAAACAATACATATCATATATAAATTGTGCATATCCTCCCTCAAATAATATATAACCTTCAACAAATTGTATGTATCCTCTATCAAATAACACATATCCTCCAACAAGTTATACGTATTCTCTATCAAATACCACATATTATCAACAAATTGTACCTATTCTCTATCAAGTAATACATATCCTCTAATAGACTGTACATATCCTCCATCAATTACTACGTACATATCATCTAACAAACTATACATATCCTCCATCAAATAATACATATCATCCAACAAATTGTACATATCCTCTATTAAATAATACATATCCTTCAACAAATTATACATATCCTCCATCAAATAATTTATATCCTCCAATAAATTATACATATCCTCTATTAAATAAAACATATTCTCTAACAAATTGTACGTATCCTTCATCAAATAATTCATATCCTCTAACAAACTGTACTTATCCTCCATCAAATAATTCATATCCTCCAATAAACTTTACATATTTTATATCAAATTATATATATCCTCTAATGAAATATACATATTTTCTAACACAGTACATATCCTCTATCAAATAATATATATTCTTACATCATCTAATAAATTATACATATCTAATCCTCTATTTAAAAAAATATATCCTCTAAGAAATTGTATATATCTTACATCAAATAATTCATATCCTCTAACAAACTGTACATATCCTCCATAAAATAATTCATATCCTCCAATAAAATTTACATATCCTATATCAAAAACTATATATCCACTAATTAAATGTACATATTTTCTAACATATTACATATCCTCTATCGAATAATATATATCTTCCAACAAATTATACGTATCCTCTACCAAACTGTACATATCCTCTAACGAACTATACAGGTTCTGTAACATAGTACATATCCTCAATCAAATTGTATGTATCCTCTAAAATAAAAAAATAAAAAAAATTAAGGGAAATTGTTCCGTGTACCCCTAAGTTTTTAAAAAATGCACCATGTACCCTTGAAAACTTTCAAATGCACCATGTACCCCTAACGTTTGTAAATAAATGCACCAAATAACCCTAATCCTCTAACAAATGCACATATCATTGACTTATCAAACTAAAATCATGCCCACACACTGACTCACTTTTAGTACTTTATATTTATGTAGTAAAACTGCCTAAAAGCATAAATTAAATCAAAATTTAAGCTCTGTTGATCATTCTAAATCCTAAATTTTTGGGTGTTAGAATTTGCTTTATTAATTAAGTTTACTTATACTTAAATGATTTAACATTAAAGTAACATTAAATTGTAATAATTTGGTGCTTAGAGAGTCTCAATTTAACAAAATTAACATTTATTGTGAGTCTAAGGGTATTTGATGCAATTTTATACAAACCTCAAGGACACACGGTGCATTTAAAAGTTTTCAAGGGTATACGGTGCATTTTTTAAAACCTCAGGGGTACATGGAACAATTTCCCAAAAATTAAATTTTTTTTTAAAAAAAATTATTTTTTAAAAAAAAATTAAAAATTAATAGGTCAACATGGAGGAACCTCCATTGAAGGTTCCGTACTAAGTTCATGGGTATAATATAACTTGCTCATTTCTCAACCAAAATGCATGCATTTGTTATCAAAACACTCACAATTCATCACACAATCCCATGGGACAATCATTATCAACAATTATAAATCATACAAAAAAGCCCCAATTCGATTTTTTGGGTATTTTTAAAAAATCCGAGAATCTCAAGCAATTATCAAGCATAAAATATGGACATATATAACTAACAATCCTTATTTTCTCTCTCCTCTCCATCCTCTTCAATTCTATTAAACTGTCTCTCTCTTTCGCCATGGGTGACGTATTTGATCTTGACGAGTTTCTGACCGCTATATTGTATCTCGCATAGCTTGTGATTGTTGTTGTTGGGATGATTGTTGAGTTTGTTGTTGCTGGGATGTTTGTTGCCGCACGAAATATTGGGTGCGGCAAGCTGCACCAACACCTTCTCTTATGCTAAAGGTTTTATGTTTGGAATCAAGTGTTTGATTGATTGATAGTAAGAAATTCTAATGATAGGAAATCCACTGGCTATGCTTTGGTCAAGGACATTTTGAGTACGAAGGATGTTAGGCATCCATGCCGCCATGCCCTAAGTCAATGTAACTTTAAATAATGGCGGAATTAGAATTTTTAAATCAGACGGACAAAAAGGTATCACATCATTTGACAAAAAAAGTTTAAAAAAATTACTTGACCCAAAAATAGTTAAATAATTATTATCCAAAATACTTAGTCATATAATCCAAAATAATAAAAATTACATAAATCAAGCACTTTTGTTCAAAGAAAGTTATGGCTAGCTTTTTGATTGGAAAGTTTTTTATTAAAAAATATAAGCTCTCATCACCGTATTTCTTTAATTTAGGAGATAATCCATTATGTTCATTATTATTTCTCTCAGATCATGAGGAAGAAACTCAACATCACATATCAATTCTTCATCAGTACTTATTTTCAAATCATTTTCTTGAGTTAAGAAGATCATTTAATTTCCTTGGGATTTCATTCATTTAAATGTGAATTGTCAAAGATTGCTTGTGTAGTTTTGTAGTTGCATTGGACTTGTTTGAATTAAAGGAACACTTGACATTTTGTCTTAATTAAATTGAAAATTTTGAATCAATAATTCAATTAAATTATCAAACAACTTAACACAATCAACAAGTTAACATTTGAACAACCGTAACATTCTAGCAAAATAACAAATTTCAATAATTCTATTTAAAACAAGTGTGAGAAATTTAAATGTTAACAAAACAACTCAAGTGATACAAACTATACATATAAAATAGTATCACTCAAACAGTTAGAAATTGGGATTTAATTATTTAAACAATTAAACTTATAGATTAAAAATCTAATTTCGCTAATATAATTTTTTTTAAGTGGGGTGACAGTTGTTCCCCCTTATCCCCCTCTCCCTCCGCCAGTGCTTTATAGATAATCAAATTGTGGAGGAAGGGCTCATTATCATCTTGATAAACAAAATTTATTTATCAAATAGCAAAATGGTAAATAACTCAACAAAAAAAGTCTACCCACAATGACATTTTTGTAATTATATCAACAATTATTGCACCCAATTTTAACAAAAAGTTGTTAATATTTTACACTTTTATCATTTGTTTATCAAGGTGATAAACTTGTATTTTCTTATTGTTAAGTAATCCTCAAAATGGTGTTGTCTATACGCATATCTATACTAATATATTAAAAGGCGTTTATAAAAACATCACAATGCCACGTAAACTCCTCCAAATTACGCTATGTCACTTCACAAACATTTTATGATGCCATGTCACGAGAACCACTTATAACAAAATTGACTTTAAAACCATCTAAGCCAATTATCAAGCATGTTACAAATATGAATATATACATATATAACACACACATTCATTCAATGAAAAAAAAAAAAAAGACAAGTAGGCAGACATTGTCCGTATTAATGATTTAAGGCGGGTACTAAATTACTTTGACAACTTGACTCTTTATTCACTAAAAAAAAAAAATAATAAAATTGCCTACACAAAGACAATTGCAATACAAAATCCATAAAAAAAAAAATAATACTCCCACTAGCAACCCGCGGCAACGCCTGGGCTACTCGCTAGTTAAGATTTTAAGAGGAGGTAAATGTAGGAAAGAAGATAAATTAACACCAACAATGCCATTTATGGTGTCATTTACTGATTTAGACTAAGCTAGTTGTGAAATTGTGATGATTGACCATTTTAGCACTTAAGATTTAGGTAATTATTAAGAAAAATAAGATATCAAAAACTGAATTCGTCCTATAAATATAACACCTTTAATCTAAAATAATACGGAGTATTACAAATCATTCCATATTAATTATGCCTTCTTACAAAAATGTGTTTTCATGGGATCAGATTCAGATAGATGGTTTTCCTGGAATAATGTGAGCAAATCCAAGCATACTGATTGATTATTGCTGCATTTTTATTTTCTTAAGCACTAGATTTAGGAAATTTCTCAAATATTTCTTCGGCGATGATAACCAAATTATGCTCAGCTTGTTTGATCTCGAGGTCAGCTGCTGTTTGATAAACTCCGGTGCCCCTCAATGCATCAGAAATGGGAGATTTATAACCCATTGCTCTAGCAGTGTCAGCTTTTGCTCCATACATTACTCTCTGTTAATAAAATGCAAGCGTTTAAAACATTATTATTAAGAACAAAGATCAGCAAGAACCTGGGGATAATCATCAGAAATAAGTGGTATTCATAAACATTACTACAAACCTTAATTCCTGAAATCTGTATCGCGCTAAAGCACATTGAACATGGCTCACAAGACGCATACATTTCACAATCTGACAACTCAATTCGATTGAGTTTATTACATGCCTGAAAACACCAATGTTGTGAAAAATAAAAAACGTATAAAGCATTTGATGATGATCAAGGGATATAATAGTTGGATGTGACTAATATATCCACATAGTCTGATATATACTTTACGTGACACCACTTTTGATGTGCAAAATTTGGTATAATCAATAATAAAAAGTATCAGCCTCAAAGACCATTAAGCACACTTATACAGCTGGAAAAATTGAAGCAAACTTGATTTTTAATTGGCCCCAAATCTCAATCATTATCCAGTGTCCTACCTTTACATTGTCTGTCTTGTCCTAATTGAAAGGTATATAACTATATACTCGACGTAAAGTAGTTGAGACGACTGCCTTAATGGATGTAGGTGCTTCACCACACATGCTTTTTTCTAAGTGTGTGATTTCTTAAAATGGACTCAGGCACTCAGCTCCCTGCTACAGACTGAATAATAGAACACCAAAGAACTTTTCGACTGTGGCTTATTTTAGTCAGAACAGCTCACTGATATTTTTTACAGGTTTGTCAGAAGGGACAAAGAGAGATGCCAAAAAAGGAGGTCACAACTGAAAACAAATACAACTAGCAGAGGATCACTTGGCTACACTTATTTGAAGCAGACTAAAAAAATTTACAGATTGCCTCCTAATTAGATGTACTGTCAACCGAAAATGATTTAAGAAAAAAAAAAAAACTGAAACAAGGCCTGATATAGATGACAGAAACTTAAACCAGGAACTGATAATCAAAACTGTACCAAACGAGGCCTCAAAGAATCATCTGAGCTCTGGATCATAATCAACTAGTAGTCTCCGTTTCACTAATTTGTACAACCATATGGTTACACATTTCCAAAATACTCAGAAAAAGAACCCTGAGTATTACAGCATTAGCCAACCAAGAGGGATTGCCCAATATGGTTTATGAATTCCCTTGTCACACAAATTCAGTTTTAAATTATTACAGCATTATCCAACCAAGATGGAAGAATGATACGAATTATAACATAACCATAAGGCCGTTTTAGACTTATACAAGTACATCTTAAAGAGAAGTAGAAAGTGCAGAGGAAACTATAATTTCTTGATCAAATTGCAATAAGATAGCAATTAGGCTAACAGATGCTGAATGAAATAGCATATTAATCACAGAATCAGCAACTAAATTCGAGAAGTGTCAGGTGTAGAAACAGCACTAGTGCAACAGGCAAATGTGAAAGCCAAAAACTTATTTTATAGGCATATTGGGTTTGTTGGAGCAAAGAAGATTCTAATTAGCACAAACATCTCATCAAAATTTCCATCCCTATTCCCTAACTAAAGCATCTTCGACAAAACAAAAAGAGATAAATTAAGCTCAAATAATATCAAATTCTAAGGCAAAAGGAACCTAAAGATGCCCTAGCTTGTCATTCAAGATACAGTAACAACTTCATGCATAGCAACCTCAAAACTGTCAATTCTATTCAACAACCCTGGAAGAAATATAAGAATTGAAGTACAAGAGATGCAGTTGATCGATCTTATTCACAAAGAAATAAATCGAAACTTTTCCTAAACAAATATTGAGAGACCGTATAGCAAAGCTAAAAAGATAATGTTTTATATCAAAACTTCTCCTAAACATATATAATTCAATGTCCTAAGCAATGAGTTCCATTCTGTATGTAGCAAATTAATGCAAACACAAATAACTACGAATCTAGTAATCTAACCTCTCTTATGGCTATGACCTCTGCGTGTGCAGTTGGGTCATTGTACTTCCGCGACATGTTGTGACAGCTGACAATTAGTTGATCATTACAAACAATAACAGCACCAAAAGGAGCCCCATGTCCACATTGAACTCCCTTATAAGCTTCTTCAATTGCTTTTGTCAACAGTTTGTCATCTCTATCTTGTATAGCTGTTTAGACAGTCCAAATATGAGAAGGAAACAATATAATTAGCAGTAAGTCATATAGTGGATACTATTACACAAAAGGTGGAATAACTTAATTCCCTTTGTCCAACAATACAACTATATTATAGTAACGGTTTATGATTTGATTTCTTCTTATGTTACTATTTAAGTAAGTGATGCTAAAAGATGAAAACAGAACTGCTGTGAGCGAGTACAGTCCAAATACTAGAAAGGAACCTTATAATGAAAATGTTTTACATCAAACCAAATGGGGTTAATGAAAAACATATTTTCAAGGAAAACCACACTTGCAAGATAGTTTTCTTTTGTTTGGTTTTTACAAGAAAAGTTAAAGAGAAATTAAATAGGAGTGAAAAAATGTGGGAATGGATGAGAGGAAAATAAAATGGAAATAAGGAGAAGGGAGGAAAACTTGGCTTCTCTTGTTTTGGAAAGGAAAATGTTTTCCACCATTGGAAAAATTATTTTACGCCCCTTCACAAACCAAACATAGGGAAATGGAACACAATGGGAAAATCATTTTGCATGAAAACATTTTACATCAAACCAAACGGGCCTAAGTGATGCGTAGAAGCTAAAATCGGTGATGACGGGGGAAATTCCTAAAGTTGAGCAAATAATAAGAGGGAAAAAAGACCACTGCCATTAGACTGGCTTAAATAGTTAAATCACAATAAATAAATATTCAAATCAAGATTATTTTGACATTAATTAGTAAATGAATTATGTAATTTGTACTAAGCATGATCTTAACCAATACTCCGTAATATGTTCAATACTAATTGTATACGCACCGATGCACGTACTTGAGACAAAGTATAGAGTTTGAGTAACGACTTACTTTGGATCATGAAATAAAATAAAATACTAGTGCAAGTAATAAAGTGAACACAAATAACTTAATCAATTAAAATCTAGTCAAATAGGTCAAATTAAAATTAATTCAGGCAAAATAGGTAAAAGTTAGAGACATACCATTAATTAGAGAAGAATAATAAAAAGGGCTAAAAGTTAGAGACATACCATTAGCATCCTCCATGAATTTAATTGAGCTTAAGAATGAGTAAAATTCCAAGATGAGTGTCCAGATATATTGGAGAAAGTGTGGAATGGAATTGACACAAATATTTCAAGAATGGAGTATTTGTCAAACATGTAGTTGGACCTTAAATTATTGGGAATGTTATCCTCAATATTCAATAATGCTGATAAATGACCCTATCCCACAAATACAATCTCTTTTTTTTTTTTTTTTTTCCAATCTATTAATTCAATTATTCATGGGTTCAAGGAGACTTTTTTTAAAAAAAAAATTACAGCAATAACCGCTACTTGAAGAAGCAGTATATAAACTAGATAACTGTTACTTCAAGTAAAGGTTTTCAAGTATGAAAAAATGCTACTTCAATTTTCATGTACTGAAAAAAAATAATTCCTTCTACTAAGGTAAAATGTAAAAAAAAAAAAAAAAAAAAAAAAAAAAAAAAAAAAAGGATGATATTTGTGAAATTTGAGCAATTTCTAGCATTATTGAGGGAAAATGTTCAATTATTGGTAACAATTAACTTAGTGAAATAAAATATCGTTAGATGTGATATTATTAGGTTTGTTTAGACTTCTTCTATAAATTTTCATTTACGTATATTGATGCAAATCTTAGACAGTATTTATCTTTAATATCACACTAACAAAAGTTATAAAAGTTGGATTTTAATAATGCGAAGGGAGTAGTTTTTATTAGTAAGCAATTGAACATATTAATGGTCAAAATCATACCAAGAAAAATACAGTAATAAAAAGTCGAATGTAACAGTTATTTTGGGACGGAGGGAGTCATTAACAAGACTCTCAAAACAATCAGTCCTTGTTTTTTGGATGGTATATTTCAAAATTTCATTTCAATTCAACTTTGTTAAGCTCAATCAAGTTCAATTTAGCTCCATTATTAAATTCTATTCAATTAAGTCAAGTTTAGTTCAACTCCTTTCAGTTTTGTCCATTTCAATTATGTTCATCTCTATTAGACTAGTAGTTGTAGTAGTAATAGGACGAGGAAGTGGTGGTGGTGGTAAACTAAACAAAGGCCTAAGCTTACATAAAGATGTTGATTATATTAGTTCAGATAAAGCCATTAAAGACTCCTTTTGTATAATTCTTGAACATCTCCATTGAAGATAATAAAAGTTCTTAATCCCCACATTGGTGGAGAAATGGAGTCATTTTACAAATTCGAAAATGGACTGACTGCTGTAATTATTAAGCACTGGATTTAGGAAATTTTTCAAATACTTGTTCAGCAATAATGGCTAGATTGCCATCAGCTTGTTTGATCTCGAGGTCAGTCGTCATTTGATAAACTCCAGTGCCCCTCAATGCATTAGAAATGGAAGCTTTATAGCCCATTGCTATGGCAGCTTCAGCTTTAGCACCATACATTAACCTCTGTTGTAGTATAATAACTTAATAAGTTTGTTGGAATATGACAGGCTATAAAGATCAGCAATATGGACATAGTCATCAGAATTAAGTAATGTTCATAGACATTAAAACAAACCTTAATTCTCGAAAGCTGTATAGCGCCAAAGCACATTGAACATGGCTCACAAGATGCATACATTTCACAATCTGACAGCTCAATTCGATCGAGCTTATTACATGCCTGAAATAATCAATCCAATTAAAAAAAATGAAGTATCTGATGATCATGATTTATTGACATGTTATAGTTTAAACTGCAAAGTTTGTAACTTGCAAATCTTATCACAGAGAAGAGTACCACAATAATCCTTAAAGATCGCGAAGTCCATGTATCACGGAAAGCTTGAACTGAACAAAACTTTTGGCTCAGAATTTCAAACTAACTCCAGTACAGTCTCTGGAGCATTACTCAACAAAGTTCTGGTATATAATGGACATCTAGTCTCCCCTTTTTTCTCATTTGTACAATTGGTAAGGTTACAATGTTACATGCATATATATATACTATAATCCTCAAAATAGGCCTTGAGTGATTGAAAGTGTTGTTCAAAATGCTGTATAACTTCTACTAACACACGCGTCATGAAACTTAAGATGTGTAGAAAATCTAATGAACGATAATATATTCATGATCAAATTTCAATAAATTAGCATACAATTACAGGATTACTGCTTCAGAATTATACAGCACATCAACCCTTGTATTACTAACTAAATTCACGAAGTTTCTAATGATAAAAATGGCACAAGAGCAACAAGTAAACGTGATAAAGCCAAAACTTGTTTAGAAGTCAATTTGAAAGGCATGTTTGCTTGTTGGAGCACAGGACAGTTCACGAGGACAAAACACATAGCAGAATTCAGTAAACACAAACATCAAATCGTGTACTCTGCTGTATTTTCTTAGCCCTATTGAAATGAACCTCAGTCATCAGTCATGACACTCAAGATAAATGGTAGCAATCAACAACCTTTAAATTATCCACTCTATTTAAACACTGAGTGGATATATTGTAGCACAAGATATGCAGTTGAACGAATTCACAGAAGATAGACACACATTGATCATACAAATCCATAAAACCTGTCAGAAACAAATATCACTAATTTGCTTTAGTCAATGTCCTAAGCAATGAGGTCCATTGTGTAGCAGAGCTGGTAATCTAACCTCTCTTATAGCCGTGGTCTCTGCGTGTGCAGTTGGGTCTTTGTATTTCGACACCATGTTGTGACAGCTGACCACTACTTCGTCATTACAAACAATAACAGCACCAAAGGGGCGCCCATGTCCACATTCCACCCCCTTGTAAGCTTCCTCTATTGCTTTTGTCAAGAATTTCTCATCTCTATCCTGTACAGCTGCATAGACAGTCCAAATTGGATTTAATAAAAAAAAAAAAAATTTACATTTAGCACTATACTTGGTAAATATCATCATACAAATTTCCAACTCAATTTTGACATTCATACTGACAAGATCACAAGAATCATATAGTGAATACTATCAAGATTTAGATTAGCCCGACTATTATTAAACATGTCATACTTTTATTAAGATACCATTAGGTTGAATCCATTGTTAAGTACTCGTGCTGGACTGGTAAGTGCCTAAGTATTTGACTTGGCTAATGGCTATATTGTGAAAATATTTCATGATTTTGGCTTTATAATAAAAGTCAAAATGTCATGTTAGAGTGTCGAGGATCCAACACGGGTAATAGAGATGTCACATAGGTTGGGAGAACCTCAGGATAATTTCTAGATTGAGTGGACAAGCAAGCAATCAGCTATCTCAATCACTGATTAAAGCGGGTAAAAGCAAATGACTACTAAATCATTCAAATTAAATATGATTAACATAAAACATCAGAACAAATAATTCAGTACCCACTAAAATTCAATAAAAAGTTGATCAATAATTAGGTCCCATTGAATTTCAGGAAAACAGGATTTTAAATAAGTAGAATAAGAAAGAAAACAAAGGAAAATAAAAAGGGCAAAAATTTAGAGACATACCATTAGGATACTCCATGATTTGAATGCAGATCAACAATGAACAGAATTCCCAAATGAGTATTCAGAAATTGGAACATAAACATAGAGAAAGTGTTGAATGCAATGATAAATATGTCCCAAACATCTTTTACAGCCTGTTTTTTTGCGGGAATAATAATTGATTAAAAATACTTGTGTTGTAACCTGGTGTTTATGTTTGCATTAAAAAAATACTTGACACATGTTTCAATGTTTGTTACCTCTATTTTTTTTTATTTTTTTTTGGAAAAATTCATTTTAATATTTCCAACTTTGTTTAATTTATTTTAAATAATTTCAACTTTTAATTATTCTGTAATAACCCTAACTTTCACCTCTGTTTTCTTTCTACAATTCCAAACCGGTCAATAAAAATGAATGACCTAAAATTCTAGGTCACTTGAGACATATCAAGTTGTAAATGGTTCAAAAAATGAAAAAAATAAAGACAAAATAAATTTGAAAAATAAAAGAAAAAAAAAAAAATCAAAACCAGCCACCAGCAGCCCACAACCACTGGCGGTGGCCCCTTCCATTCACAGCCAACCCCGAACCACCGCCTCCCTAGCCCCAACCCCCAAAACCTCCCCAGAAACCGCCATAAACCCGCGAAACTGGCTCTCTCTACCTCCCCCCCACCCCCTAAACCAGCCATAGCCAAACCCTTGCGCCGAAATCGTTACCCATAAAACCCGAAACCACCAATAACCAAAGCCCACGTCCCTAAAACCGTCCCCATCCCCTCCCCCTTACCCCCGAAACCACCTGTAAACCCTCGAAATCACCTCCCCCACCCCCGAAAACACCTAAAAAACGCTGCTCACTCCCTTTCTCTCTCCTCTAATTGCCGGAAAACGCAATTAAAAGGAGTGACAGGAGGTTTTCCGGTGCAAGGAGGGTTTTCGGTAGGTCGGAAAGTGGGTGGTTTTCGTGTGGGTCTTGTCGGTTGAGGAAGTGCGGCCACCAGCGTTGGGTGGCTGGTGGTCTTTGGTTTTTTTCTTTTTTCCTTTTTTTTTTGTTTTTTAATTTAAATTAATTTATTTTTATATTATTGAAGCAATTAGAGTGCGACATGTGTCACATAATTTGTTTCCAAAAAAAAAAAAAAAAAAAAGCCTTATTATAGGTAACCGGTAATCTGAATTGAAGAAATAAAACACAGGTAAAAGTTGGGATTCTTACATAATATTCGAAAGTTGGGATTATTAAAGTATATTTTTCCTTTTTGGACAGATTGTTATTTTTAATCAATCAAACTTATGTTATTCCATTATTTCACTAAACTTATTTTTCCTACCTTTTAGTATAAAGGGAAAGAAAAAAGAAGTTCAAAAGTCTTAGCACTATTCTTCTTCTTCTTAAAAAAAAAAAAAAAAAAAAAAAAAAAAAAAAAAAAAAAGTAGGTCTTAGCACTAATGACTAACCCAACCCATTTTATGGTGTGAATTATTTCATGTTGACCTTTTTACCGTAATTGAAAATCGAGAAATACAATTATACAAGGTTTTTTTTTTTTTTTTTTTTTTTTTTTTGATAGGCAATTAAACAAGTTTATCACTAAGATAAATAACTTTATTTATCACATGAATCAACAACTTTTTCATTAAAATCAAGCCCCATTGTTATCATGACTACATATAATGGCGTTTGGTTTTCGGCTTGGATTTAGCCAAAATCTAATCCGATCCAAAATAAATTTTAATTTTCAATTATTAAATCCAATTCGAATTAAAATTCAGTTATTTGGATTTGATCTGAAAATCTAAATTAAAATAAGTTGCTAATTTTTCGAGCTTAAATGCAATTATAAAATAAATATACAATTATATAAATTCAATTCTTGAAAATATAATTGTACATGATTAATATGAGTATTGAAAACATAGTTTTACACAATTAATGTAATTATAAACATAGTTTAACATAATTAATAATAAAAATTCTTATTTATATATTTTTCATATTTCAGTTTTTTGATCAAAAAGATCAATCCGATTCAATACAATCTAAAGTTCAGATCTTATTAGAATTAATAATTCAATTTGAATTGGATTGAATTTCTATTTTAATTCAAATAACGAACACCCTTACGACATAAAATAGTTGATTTACGAGTATTTACCAAAAAAAAAAAAGATTGATAGAATTTACCAAAAAGTCATACAATGCCTTCTCATTGAAAATCATACTGCTCCCCGTATTTTAATAAATGTTACATTTTTACTTTTTTTACTATTTACATAGTGATTTTGACTTGATTAATTTACTAATATATAAAAAATAAATGTTACTAGATGAAGCCCGTGTGATGCACGGTTTGTTTGAATTTTTTAAAATAATTTTTTATATACATATATTTATGTGTTAAATTTTGTTATATATTTAGATAAAATTCCTGATATCAAAAGATAATATTTTATATTTACTACGTAATTAATTTAAACTGGAAAATCTCATTCGCCAATTTTGCATACGTGTCATTTAAATTATTTTATTCTAAAAGAAATTAATAATCTCGTATTTAATTGGCCACCACTAAAATTTAGTATCACACATGACGCGCTGAAAAAAATTAAATCTTACGTGACTCTCTAAAACTCGGGAAAAAAGTCCCCTATATAAATATATATATATATAGATTGTATAATACTCCGTATATTATTGGATTTATTATAATTGGCCATGTTTGGAAGAAAGCTTATTGGGGGTATATTAGCTTATTTGACTAACTTTAGCTGATTGACTAGTCAAACAAGCTAATACAAGTGTTTGGTAGTAAGCTTATTGAAAGAGCTTATTCCACTAAATAAGCTCTTTTTGAAAAAGCTCATTTTAGGAGCTTTTTCAATTAGCTTATTCATTAATTATTGTGAAATGACACTTATAACCTCATTTAATTTAAAATCCTATCTAAACTACCTACCCTACAATTAGCTTATTGGTCATTTCATATACTCTAACACCTTTAAGCTATCAGCTATTTACCAAACACTTTTATATAATCAGTTAATACAATAAGTTAGTCAAATCAGTTAATAAAATCAGCTAGTCAAAATCAGCTAACTCAATCAGCTTCAGCTTTCACCTTTCTCCCAAACAGGGCCAATGTATATTTTCATAGCATGTCAATTTTCATATAATTTCGCTAACATATATTAAATTTTAGTTAAAATCGTGTCTCGACGTGGACGATTGGTCAAACACTTATTAAAACACGGGGAATACTCGATAGAAGAGTGAGCATACAGTAATTCAAAATATGCTCTAAACCCCTCCCGGTTTCTCCCCACCAACGCCGCCATCGTTTCTTCCTCCAACACCAACATCACGCTCAGTTCCTCCGACTTCTTAGCGGCACCACCATCTCCACCACCACCTTGCAGTATATCTCAACCAGTGACCTTCAAATCAAGGTTAGATTCCCTTCAATTCTTAATAACTTTGCTTATTTTTGGGAATAATGGGTGTACTGGGGTTTTGATTTTGAGTTTAAGCTTATAGTTTGTATTTGGGTAACTTGCAAATTTCAAAATGCCCACAAATTTGCCACATTTTTATGGTTTCTTGTACATTTAAGGGAATAATTTGCTTGACATTAACATAGCTTCGTGATTATGGAGAATATAGGATATAACAAGTTTGGTAATCAAAAGAACACATGTAATAGTATGTAACAAGTTCAAAGTTATGAAATACTATATGCTTTGAAATATTGTTGGTGATATTCTAATTTACATGTAAGTAGGCTTGGATTGGAGTTTTGCATATAGGGTTAATTCATTGTTAATGGGGTTCCGATGGCGATGCCGATGCCGATGCCGGTGCCGGGTCGTCAAGGAAGAATCTAAGTTCATTACTTTAGTGATGCAACCTACTATATGCTTTGGAATTTTATTATTTAATTTCTTTTTGATTTTTTCAGTTCTTTCCCATTGATTTATCAGTTGTGTGAATTTTTAAGGTGTAGTCAAAACACCCAACAAATAATGTTGAGCAGAATTGTGGTGATCATGACTCTATGCCCCTTATCCTCCGAAGAATGAGAAAAATATTGTTGGGATTGACTCTAAACAAGTCATTTCCGCTGCTTTCAACGTTTTCTTCAAACCCTTATTCATTCATCTTCGGCCAATTTCGTATCATTCGATTCTCATACGCCCACATCAAGTTCTTGAGCAGCAGTGACCATTCTTCCACAGATACCCTTGGAGGATTGATTGATTCTGATGCTCTCTCTAAATCAAGCAACTATCATGAAGATACACTTTCCAGCAAAGAATTCTCACAATTGCGTGACTGCATTGTGGGTTCTTCGGATTCTTCATTGCTGGTAGCAGAGCAGGGTAATTTCTCAGCTGATGCTTTATTGATTTCAGGTGCAATAAATGAGAGTAGCAATGTATTTGAGTTCAAAACCCAAAACTTTCTTCGGAAGTTTAGGGACAAATTGAGCGAATCTTTATTAATTGATGTGATGAAGCTTATTAATCACCCTCAGCTGAGTGTTCAGTTTTTCTTATGGGCTGGTCAGCAAGTTGGGTATCGTCATACTACTCCTGTTTATGATGCATTGTTGGATGTAATGGGGTGTGATCAGAATGATAGGATACCCAAGCATTTTCTTCAAGATATTCAGGACGAAGATAGGGGGGTTCTGGAAAACTTGCTTAATGTTCTGGTCAGGAAGTGTTGCCGTGATGGGAGGTGGAATGTGGCCTTGGAGGAGCTTGGGAGGCTGAAGGATTTTGGTCACAAACCATCTAAGTCAACATATAATGCTCTTGTTCAGGTATTTGTAGAAGCTGGTAGGTTAGACACTGCCCATCTACTTCATTCAGAGATGTCATATGTTGGGTTTAAAATGGATATCTCTACGTTGAATTCTTTTGCATATGCTCTGTGCAAGGCTGGAAAGTGCGGTGAAGCCCTGGACTTGGTAGAGAAGGAAGACTTTGTCCCCGACACGAAACTTTATACAACAATGATATCTGGTTTATGTGAAGCTTCTCTTTTTGATGAAGCCATGGATATTTTGAACAAAATGAGATGCAGCTCTTCATTGCCCAATGTAGTAACATACAGGGTTTTGCTTTGTGGGTGTTTGAAGAAAAAGAAGCTGGGTAGGTGTAAGAAAATATTAAGCATGATGATTGCTGAAGGATGTTACCCTAATCGTAGAATATTTAATTCACTTATTCATGCACATTGCGCTTCAAGTGACTATTTTTATGCATACAAGTTGCTTGAGAATATGGCAAATTGTGGTTGCCAACCCGGCTATCTGGTATATAACATATTAATTGGTGGAATTTGTTGTAAGGAGCTACCTAGTTCATATGATTTAGAATTGGCAGAGCAAGTTTATGCTGAAATGATTGACCGGGGATTGGTGTTAAATAAGGTTAATGTAAGCAGCTTTTCCAGATGCCTTTGTGAGGCTGGGAAGTTTGACAAAGCATATAATGTTATTCAAGAAATGATGAGTAAGGGTTTTGTGCCTGATAACAGTACATACTCAAAGGTTATCGAATTCCTTTGCAATAATTCACAGGTTCAGAAGGCTTTTCTGCTATTTGAAGAAATGAAAAGATCAGGTATTACTCCTGATGTATATACTTACACTATTCTGATTGATGGGTTCTGTAAGGCTGGTCTCATTGCCCAAGCACGTAAGTGGTTCAACGAAATGGTTTTAGATGGTTGTTCTCCTAATGTGGTGACCTACACCACATTAATTCATGCGTACCTTAAAGCACGCAAGATAGGTGAAGCCAATGAGCTTTTTGTAATGATGTTATCAGATGGATGTGTACCAAATGTTGTGACTTATACTGCTTTAATAGATGGTTACTGCAAATCTGGAAACATTGACAAAGCTAGCCAAATATATGCTAGGATGAGAGGACAAGAAAATTTACCAGATGTAGATATGTATTTTAAGGTAAATTCTTCTGATGTTAATGCACCTAATGTTTTCACTTATGGAGCCTTGGTAGATGGGTTGTGCAAAGCACACAAGGTAAAAGATGCTCACAACTTAGTGGATGCAATGTTTGCTGATGGTTGTGAACCAAATAACATTGTCTATGATGCCTTGATTTATGGATTTTGCAAGGTGGGGGAGCTTGATAAAGCGCAAGAGATATTAACAAAAATGTCTGAACGTGGATACAGTCCTGACATATACACTTATGCCTCTTTTATTGACAAGCTGTTCAAAGATAAAAGGATGGACCTTGCTTTAACGATCTTATCGAAAATGCTGGAAAGTGATTGTGCCCCTAATGTTGTAATTTACACTGAGATGATTGATGGGTTGTGTAAATTACTAAAGACTGATGAGGCTTATAAGCTTATGCAGATGATGGATGTAAAGGGTTGCAGTCCGAATGTTGTGACTTATACTGCAATGATTGATGGATTTGGGAAAGCTGGTAAAATTGAGAGATGCCTTGAGCTATTCAACTTGATGCATGAGAAGGGATGTGCTCCAAATTATGTGACCTATAGGGTTTTGATAAATCACTGTTGCTCTTTTGGCCTTCTAGATAAGGCTCACGACCTTCTGGAGGAGATGAAGCAGACATATTGGCCTATGCATGTTGCAAGCTATCAGAAAGTTATCGAGGGATTCAACCAAGAATTTATTGTCTCCCTAGGTCTCCTAGACGTTTTAAGTGATAATGAGCCCATGCCTATTGCTCCTGTTTACAAAATTCTAGTTGATAGCTTTTGTAAGGCAGGAAGACTGGATGTAGCAGTACAATTGTGTAAAGAGATATCGTCATTTGCTCCCATTCATTCAGTGGCTCATGTTTATTCCTCACTGATTGAGAATTTGTGTCTTGCATCCAAAGTTGATGAAGGTTTTAAGTTGTTTGCTGACATGACAAGGAATGGAGGAGTTCCAGAGCCAAGTGTATTTTTCCACCTTATCATGGGGCTCATCAAATTAAATCGCTGGGAGGAAGCTCTTCAAATTTCGCATAGCACATGCCTGATGGTTTGTTTCTTCTCTCCCTCTTTTCTTACCTTTTTTTGGTGCATTTGTAATTTTCGTTGCGTGCTTAAAGAATGTTGATGAAGTTGCTATTTTCCTGGTTCCAATTTCTAAAGTGGCTTGATTTATTAAACTTCTTAAGTTTCTAAATTTTGTACAACTTTAAATTATTTATCTTTGAAGTTATTGCCTGAACCTTAATGTTAAGAAGCAAGACACTTATGTACAGAACCACAGAGGCATATATGTTTTTGATGTAAGGTCCCATTTCACGGTATAAACACACATAAAAGGTCCTTTTCTGCACCTTTTTTTAAAGGTCCTTTCTCACAAAATGGGTAACATAAAAGGTCTTTTCGACAAATATTCCTGTTTTTTTAAGGTCGCTCTTTTCAAATGTGAATCTTAGGGCTTGTCCTTTATCAACTTTTTTGTCAGATTCTGTATTCAATATGATTATTGTAGGTTAACTTATTTTATTTCATAATTCTATTTAGATCTTGTGACTTTCAATATCATAAAACCACAACTGATAATATTGCCAAATGAGCCCTTTATTGTTGGTTTTTGGCAACTTCTCCAAATATTCTTGAACTTCAAGGTACCACAATTCTATAGTTGACCATACAAATTTGTTTTCAAGGTCATTTTTCTAGGATGAATTTTAACTTGTTACTAATTTGCTTAGTAGCTGACTTGTCAATTTAGAGTGACAAATCTGACAATGCAGAGACAACTCTAGTTGTCTGTTGCACCCTTTGATGGCATATCTTACATACCTTTAGTCTTTTGATCAACAAAAGTGCCCATGTCAGATACTCAAAAACTTAACTCTCTAATAAATGTGTGTGGCCATCTGGATCTTTCATCTTTGGTCAAAGATGCAAAATTTCTAAAATATGGCCAGTCTGAGATCTAGTAATTCAGTATTTGTGGATAATTTTAGTCCATGTAGAGTTGCAGCTTAATGATATTTACCGCCGGTCCTTATTTTTCAGATGTTTGTTTTTCCTTTTTCTTTTTGGTGTATAGTTCGTGACTATTGTTGATTCTAATGACTTGCCCAGGGTTTAAAGTGGCTCCCTTCCGAGGAAATGGTTCAAAGAAACTAATTACTGCTACTTGTTCATTACACCACGATGATACTCGAAAGGAAAGCTTGATCAATTTTGTTAATTCCAGTCTTCTGCTGCTATATACTGGAGTCTTCAATATTATGGAAGTGGGCTCTGTATGAAGGATGTGTGCTTTATTACAAAGGATATCTAACTTCTAAAAGTTCTTCGCTTGTTAGTTTGCTCCATCAACCATTGGATGTATCTGACATTGCTGTATGGCAGCTTCACACCTTTCACCAAGCTGATCCTCAATGTAGATGGAGCTGCATGTTCTGCAGTTGACTGTTGTCTGATGATGCATATAAGATTTGTAAATTCGATTCAGTGTAAATGAGGTATACCTTTTCTTGATATACATGGTGCCAATTTTAGAGCTCAATAAAGGCCTTGGAAGCAATAGAAAGTATGATTGTCATACCTCTTGTTTCTTCACCAGAGGAAATTGTAAGATGTAGCTATGCTCTTCAAATCCCAGAAGCCCGTAAGCTTATGAACGTATTAAGAAAAGGGTACAAGCGACTGTTAGTCTCTAGTGTGGAAACCATTGTCCTAAGTAACAACGAAGCATTGACTTCAGCTGGCAGTACTTCTTTGACGTCAAGTGTCCTTATTGGCCTCGCACCCAAGTGCATCCATTGCTTGCTGTAAGAGTGGGATCTACTCTCTTTCCTCTGTTTTCTTGCTTCACAAGGACTTGTGAAATCCTCTATTGCACAATATAGAGCGTTATCCTGAATTGAAAGATTGGGAATGAAGGAGCAAGAACAACCCTCTTAGCTTTGCTTTCTGTGGTTTGAAAAACAAGACCAAATAGCTCTCATGAGTTTATTCATTGATCGATGTCAGCAACGTTGATCAGAAATTCTTCACCAAACAGGACTTGGAAGCAAACAAGGTAAGTATAAAATATTATTACAACTGAACCACAGCTTGCCATATGCAGAATTTTCTTATCATCTTTCGTTACAATTATTTTACTCGTACTTGTCAATCTGGTTGTGTGACAGATTGTTTGTACAATATATTCTACCTGACCGTTGCATTATTATGTTAGTCCACTACCTCACTGCTTTGTGTGTGAAGCTAAGAATAATCATCTGATAGCCTAAATGATTCAACCATTCTCCTTTATGTCTACTGTTTTTATATGTACATCATAGTTCCGTAGTTATCACATCAATGGACATCATAGCTATCATATCTCCGCTGATCACCTACTTTTACTTCAGGCTGCTGCTTTTTTTTTTCCAAAGAATATTTTTTGTAAGTCTTGGTCACAATATGTAAGTTTCAAATAATCAAATTGATCTGTTTACACGCAGAGCTTAAAGAATTTTAGACAGATCTTGCCAAAGACTATTCTGGCATGGAGGACAAGAACTAAGAATCAAAAGGCAACACAGGACATCTTCTGACAGCATTCACAGAAAAGAATGACAGGGATCCCTTACTATGTAGAGATGATTATCATTATCAGCTAAAAATAAATTCTCACAGTCGGACTTGGCAAGGGTAGCTGCATTGGGAGTCTTCCTGTCCATAAATGTGATACTTTTGAGCAACTTCTCCTTATAACCTTCTGGTAATTTAGCAAGATCTCTCTCTCTCACTCCAAATACAATATCTGGACAGCAGTTTTGCAGATCTTTACCCATCCATCCTGTTTTAATTAGTCTCTTGTTCCTGTTTCGTAAGCAATTTAAGCAATTCAATTTGTTTTCTGCATGTCTAATGCAGGATGTGTACTTCATATTGTATCAACCTTCAAGAGATCTAAATTATACATGAAACTGGTACAGAATCAGTGTGTTAGTGACATCCTGCAGTTCTTGTTTATTTTGACAAGCAAAATGCAAGAATGGGTATCATCCTGCCATTCGAGTTTTGGTGATATGGGTTATTGGGTTTAGGCCTGCATTGTTCATCAACCATTAGCACACTTGACTTTTTCGTCACAAGTTGAAGTGAGGATGAAGCAGTCTTGAAGATGATTACTTGTACCAACTACAAGATGGGCTACCTGATTAAGAAGGCAGATGGAATACCATCTTGTCAGCGCACAAAGGTCAATACGTTTTCTTTTGTAAGTCTGTAGAAGCTACTGGAGAGAGTTTTCCTCTGATTATAAGCATTTTTTGGCTGAAAATATGTATCCTTCTGTTGAAATTTGGAAAGCTAATCTAGATGGCTTTTGACTGGAATTTTATCCATGCTTATCATATGGCCGTTTTTCTAGTCTAATAAAAGATTTGTGAACGTCACTGTTGCTCGTTTTTGGGGAGCAGGACGTATGGAGGAGAATGAAGAAAACTCTGCTATCACCATTAATGATTCTTGAAGACGCTTAATATTTCTGTACGTGGATGTGAAATGCTTATCCATGATGTACCTAATTGAATTAGATATGATATACTTGACAACTAGACATTTTTAATTTACTTTGTACAAAGTATATATTTCTTTTTATTTATAGAAAAAACCTCTATGTAGTAGTTCTATAATCATGTTTTAAAAATTGCAATAAAATTATCCCCCTCCCCCTCTCCCTCTCCCCTGTTTAGCATCTTAAAGAACCAACCATTACCAATGCTATGGTTGGACGTGATATGGATTGGTAATTTTTAGACAAAGCTCGACCCTTTATAGCAGATTTGTATTTGACCAAGTCTATTGAGTTCAATTGCATAAAAAAAATATATATAGTTTGTTAGGTCTCGAATCATTATTTTTGTTGAGCTAAAATTATTTTTGAGCCACACTCAGTTGATCTGCTTGATAAACATTTTACGTTTATCTGGGGTATTATAGTCTTCTCAAATTGTAAGTCGGGAATATATGCATAATTTGCAACAAGCTTCATTAGATGGGCTTTTAACTGACGTTAACCTTAATCATCTTTCTCCTTCCTCACCCACCTTCATCTTCTTCTTCTTCCCACTCATCTTCAGCTACTTCGATTTGGACATTATCAACATCTTCTTCTTCCTCCTACTCATCTTCAAGCTACTTCAATTTCGACATCACCAAAACCAATTAAACGAAAACTCTACTGCTAAACAACGCCCACATTTTTATCGAAATCGCCCACATTTTTATGTAAACTTCCAACATTACCCTTTTCTTCCTCTCTCTCCTAACACAACCACCACCGCCCGTCACCACCATTGCACCGTCGCCATCACCGCCAACATGATGGACAGTGATAGCGGCAGGCCGTGTACTCCGCCGGATCTACTTCGCGAGGTAATTTATTTTCGCCGGAACTCAAACCGCCCAAAGAAAACGGTCCACCGTGGTCAAACCGGGCGGTTAAACCGTGGTAAAACCGTGCAATCCGGGCGGTCCAACCACGGTCAAACCGTGTAGTCCAGGCAGTTTGGTCAAACCGCTTGGACTACACGGTTTGACCGTGGTTGGACCGCCCGGATTGCACGGTTTTACCACGGTTTAACCCCTCGGTTTGCCCGGTTTGTTTGTTTGTTTTTTTTTTATTAATATTGTTTTTATTATTATTATTTAATTGTTATTGTTATTATTATTATTATTATTATTATTATTATTATTATTATTATTATTATTTCATTGTTATTATTATTATTATTATTGTTGTTGTTGTTGTTATTATTATTATTACTATAACTATGATTATGATTATGATTGTTGTTATGATTATGATTATTATTATTTTAAAAATATTTTGTTGGGATGTTTAATAGGCATCACTGCCGGATTATGGTGGCGATGGCATCGACTACAGTTCATATTTTATAACGTCAATGATCTTCCCGACTTTTGAAGAAGCATTTGAATGGGCACAAAACATTTCCATACGTTACGGCTTTTTCCTTACAAAGTCTTCGTATAAGAAACAACGAGATGGTCGACCGGTCAAGTATCTTAAGTGCAATCGTGGCCATAGAAACACAACCGAAAATAGAGATATGGAGAATGTTGTACGGAAAAACACGAAAAGAAAGGGTGTTAAGTGTCCATTTCGTATCAAGGTCACATGTATGGTGGATGATCAAGGGTGGAAAATCATTCCTTCATCAGGTTTGCATGGCTTGCATAACCACCCAATGATGGTATATCGAGAAGGTCATCGGCAAGTGAGTGGTCTAAGTCCGGCTGCGAAGCAATTGGTTAGTCAAATGAGTTCAGCATGTGCTAAACCTAGTCACATAATGGCGGCAGTGAAAGATGCGTTTCCCACTGAGAACCCTAACATAAGACACATCTACAATTTCAGAAGTCGTGTTAGGGTTGATGCTAGTGAAGGGAGAGATGTCGTCAACCAGTTCCTTCACTTGGCCAATGAGCGCAAATACGTTAGTTGGGTAACTGCTGACCCCGACACACGTGTTGTCACCCACGCCTTTATGGCACATCCAGAGATGGCGAATATGTTATGAACATATCCACATGTCATAGGGATGGATTCCACTTACAAGACAAACAGATACAACATGCCGTTTTTTGAGATTGTTGGGATCACACCGACAAATCAAAACTTTTTGATCGCGTATGCTTTAATGAAGACAGAGTCCTATGAGAGTTACAAGTGGGTCTTGGAGAAATTGAAGTTGTATATAGGTTTTGAAGTGACTCCTAAGGTGATACTAACTGATCGAGAGTTGGGACTTATGAAGGCGGCGAAAGAGATATTCCCAAACACAGCTCACTTGCTATGTAGGTGGCACATCAACAAAGATGTGTTGGCCAAGGTATACCATTTGTGTAAGAAAGACATGGTGACTGCCGAGAAATTTAGGAATGGGAGGTGGTCAAAAATCATGAATGCGACAACTGAGGATGAATATGAATTTGAGTTGCAACAAATGAAGGATACTTGGGGAAGGTCAAGGCATACCATTGTGGATTATGTGAAAAAAACTTGGCTTGTGCACAAGAACAAGTTTATTCCGGCTTGGACAAATAAGGTGCTGCACTTTGGCAACGTGAACACGTGTAGGGTGGAGAGTCAACATTTTGTGCTTAAATAGTGGCTCGGAAGCTCCAAAGGGTCAATGGATTCTATCTTCAACCGTGTACACCGCGCCACTGAGGGTTTGCTTATTCAAATTCGTCATCATTTAGAGGACTCCAGACGACGAATTGGAGTGGAGTACAGGGGAATGCCCTTGCACAATCTCAGTGGCTATGTTTCCTTCCATGCTCTCAAAATTCTTAAGTAGGAGGTGAACAGGATGAGAGAGTTATCTGATGATGTGTACGAGCGTTGTGGTTGTGCGATGTTGATGACACACGGACTCCCATGCGCTTGTACTATACACACCTCGATTCAGGGTGGTACGGGGTTGTATTTGGATCAGGTCCATCCTTTTTGGAAAACCCTAGTCATTGGAGACGGTGTTGACATTCCTATCTTTGAGGATGAGTTGGAACAGGACACGACGTAGTTTAGATCCCTGGTTGATGAGGTACTACTTCGTGATGCCAGTTTTGTGCGAAGTGTGAACCGAGTGTTGTTTGCGGAGCTTTACCCTGAAGATGTAGATTATGAAGAGCCCGAGATAAATGAGACAACCAGGGGTCGACCACAAGGCCAACAGTGGTCCTCATCTACCAGGCGTGATCCAAGTGGCTTCGAGCATATTTCGGGCGGTCGTAGTCGTGGTCGTGGGCGAGGTCGCGGCCGAAGTAGGGGTCGTGCTACTTCTACATCTAGCTCCGGACGTGGTCGATCACAATCATCAGTAAACATGGAAACGCCTTCTAGTATATGCTTTATTATTATTATTATTATTATTATTATTATTATTGTTGTTGTTGTTGTTGTTGTTGTTGTTACTTGCTATTATTATTATTATTATTATTATTATTATTATTATTATTATTATTATTATTATTATTGTTACTTGCTATTATTATTGTTGTTGTCGTTAATATGTTTTACATTTAATTAATTCTTTTGGGATTTAATTAGTGCGGACGTTGTCGGGTTTTTATAATGCTAAAATACTTTCTTGGTGATTATTACAGGTAGTCAGATGAACTTCGATGATTTTTTATACGTCGATCATTTTCCGAAATTCATGTTGCCGTTGTTGGAAGGTTGGCTTGACCCGATAGGTGACGGAAATTGCGGATTTCGATGTGTTGCAGATTTCTTTTTGGGTGACCAGGAGCAGTGGATCTTGGCCAGGACTATGGTTGCAAACGAGGTTGCCGCGCATCCTAACCTTTACTCTCAAATTTATACTGATCAACTGGAGAACGAGGTTCGTCGTATCAGATGGACTGGTGAGAGATGCACAAGTGAACATTGGATGGTAGTGTTTCAGGACTTGTTTCCGATCGCTAACCTATTCAACACTGCCATTATGCTTTTCGGTGCTGGCGGAGATGGAATAGGTGTGTATCCATGCATCACTGTGCTACCATGGAGTGCCCCGTCCACTGCCACGGGCCCATATAGGGAGTTTGCACTCCTCACAGTGGCAAACTATCACTGTGTTCGATTGGACATGTCACCTAATTTTCTAGTCCCTCCTGTAGCAGGTTTTTGGTACGACGTGCGCGATTTTAGTGTGCAAGACTGGGATCAACGATATGTAGGTCGGATAGCAACATGGCATACTTTATCTACAAACTAGTGATAGAACTTTGCAATGTTTACTTGTAGAACTTTGCATAGTTGTAGAATTAAGCAATGTATTATGCAAATTTAAATTCAAATAATAAATTTAAAAAATTTTACAACATAACCTACAACAATGAAGTTAGTTTCTAAATAAGAAAATGAAATCAACTACATCCTCATCATTGCGTCCCACGCCGCAATAAGCTCCTGGGCCTCAACCACTGTCTGGGTAATCTCACCGCCGCTATCAGTAATGAATCGTCGTATAACATGCATGGAGCGACCCATCCACTGTAAAAAATACAAAAAATAATCAGTACCGATATTAAGTTGCACAGTAATCTATGGAAAACAAGTAACAAATACTTACGTAATCAGTGTTCGTCCTCCCTGGAATTGGTGGGGGGGCAAGTACCGCGGTATCACTGATAAGCCGAGGATGGGAGTACGTGTAAAACCAGGCCAAGTAGTCAGGTGTGCATGTGGGATGTCCATCCAATGGAGGTGGATGGAACGACAGGCCGAAACAGCAGCTCCCAGGACCAAACTTATCTCATAACCCCTGACCTCGAAAAGTAACGCTATACGACCGGACATTAGCAGGTCTGTATGCGCTGTCAGGCCTAAAACCGGGCCGCGGTATCCCCTGCACATGAACAAGTTGCCGTAAAACCCTGTCTGGGTTATACGGCTCGACGATGTCCCGAAACTGTATACATCCCATGTACATGGTTCTCGGGACGTCCTGTGCGGGGGTAAGTGTATAGGGCCGCCAGTTAACCTGCACACGCAATCATAAGAAGAATGTTACATTAGTTGTGAAGATGTTAAATAATAATATAATATACGCAAGCTAAGTTCACATACTACCTCAGCATCAGTCATCTGATCAAGTCGGGTACGGAAAGATATAAGTTGCTGGTGATCCCTCGACTCTGAGCGTGGATCCCACATCGAGGCCCGTGCCTCACCTGGCTGTACCACTAAAGCTCCCTGACAAGGCCAAAAACATGGGAAGTACTCGTATATCCATGCCTATAGAAGCGTGAGACAACCTCCGATAGCCTTACACTCAATACGGGAGGCGATACCCAACTGCCGATACAAGAAAGCAAGTGTAGCTGACCCCCAAGAATATCGGTGAAGATCGTCATAAGACTTCTTCACCTCTAAAATGCAGGAGGGAAGAAGGCGGTGACCACTCTTGTCAACGAACAAGGTGCTACCAAGTAGTGTGACAAAGAAACCCATGAACTCAACGTCTGGGACCCGATCCAACAACTTGCACCGTTCATAGATTCTAGTCACCGCTACAGCACCGTTCTCCCAAATAGCTTTCGGCTTCACCAAAAGCTCATCCCTACTCAGCCCCAACAACTCCTGAAAGTCAACCTGGAGAGATGCACTGTCGCTAACCATGTCAACCAAGTCACCCTCAACAGGGATCCCCAAAATATAAGTGACGTCGTGTAGCATGATCGTCATCTCACCAAAGGGGAGATGAAAAGTGTTCGTATCTGGCTGCCACCGTTCAACGAACGCAGAGATCAGAGGCCAATCAATGTGGAAATTCATGATAAACGGCAAGTGCTGTAGTCCAGTGACACTAAGGCGTGCACGTAAATCCGCACTCAGCTCTGTCTCCCATTCCTGCAACGACCTACACCACTGAATCCTACTGTGGCACCTCAACGGATCACGATCATCTCCGACCCAAACACGAGAAGTAACGTGAGCTGCATAGCTAGGGATAAGACTGCCATCAGCTGGACCACCTGGCATCGCCTCATGAACAAGCCAAGACGTATCTGAGTCTCTAGAACCACGAGACCTACGAGTACGACCGGTGCTCGAAGTCGTAGTCGTAGAACCCACAAACCTCCCTCCTCTACCTTTCCTCACGAAAATCCCAGACGACGACTCCCCGTGCTCGAATCCTCCTCGCCCACTCTCGGAAGTCGTGGCATCCTCCGTGTCATGATGATCAGAATCATAATCATCCATGACCTGATCTAGCTCGTGCTGAGCATCCGAAGGCCAACCCAGGACATCATCCGCCGTGCGAGAAGCTGCCCTCTCCCTCCTAACAGAAGCATCAACACCACGAGATCGAGTATGTCGAGGACCCGATCCTTCGACACGCGTGAACTCGATATTTAGCCTTCTAACGGTTTGTGGCTATTATTTAATAAAAAAATGTAATACAAATAATTAATACTCAATTCTATAAATCTAATTAATATTCACTAATAATAAAAAATTACATTATTTTATTTTCCTAAACATAAATCTAATTTATAATCACTTAAAATAAAAAATTACATTATTTTATTTTCCTAAACATAAATCTAATTAATATTCACTAATAATAAACAATTACATTATTTGATTTCCTAAACATAAACATAATTAATATTCACTTAAAATAAACAATTACATTATTTGATTTCCTAAACATAAATCTAAATTAATATTCACTAATAATAAACAATTACATTATTTGATTTCCTAAACATAAACATAATTAATATTCACTAATAATAAACAATTACATTATTTGATTTCCTAAACATAAATCTAATTAATATTCACTAATAATAAACAATTACATTATTTGATTTCCTAAACATAAACATAATTAATATTCACTAATAATAAACAATTACATTATTTGATTTCCTAAACATAAATCTAATTAATATTCACTAATAATAAACAATTACATAATTTTATTTTCCTAAGCATAAATCTAATTAATATTCACTAATAAAAAAAAATTACATTATTTTATTTTCCTAAACATAAATCTAATTTATAATCACTTAAAATAAACAATTACATTATTTTATTTTCCTAAACATAAATCTAATTTATAATCACTTAAAATAAACAATTACATTATTTTATTTTCCTAAACATAAATCTAATTAATATTCACTACCAATAAACAATTACATTATTTTAATTTCCTAAACATAAATCTAATTAATATTCACTAATAATAAACAATTACATAATTTTATTTCCTACACATAAATCTAATTAATATTCACTTAAAATAAACAATTATATTACTTAATTTCTTAAACATATTTCTAATTAACATTCACTTAAAATAAACAATTACATAATTTTATTTCCTAAACATATTTCTAATTAATATGCACTTAAAATAAACAAATATATAATTTTATTAATATGCAAAATAAATATATAATTAAATTAATTTTTTTTTAATTACGTAAACCGCCCAAGTAAGACGGTTTAACCACGGTCAAACCGCCCAGACAATACGGTTTTACCGTAGACAAACCGCCCAGAAAATACGGTTTGACCGTGGTCAAACCGCCCAAACTATACGATTGAACCATGGTCAAACCGTATATCCTGGGCGTTTTGACCATGGTCAAATCGTCTAACTTGGGCGGTTGTTCCACGGTTGAATCGCACAGACAGGGCGGTTTGAGTACTTTTCTGGCGAAAAAAATATACCCGTTCCGCCTGGGCTGCGTCCTCCTCCCTCGCGCGTGCTGCGTTCCTCGACCGTGGCATTCTCGGCAGTTATGGGCGGTGGTGGTGGTGATATTGAAGTGGTGGACCTTGTGGTGGTGGTTGCAATGTGCGGTGGTGGTGGTGATTTAAGGTGGTGAATGTTGTTTTGCGGCGGTAGCGGTGGCAATGGTGGTGTTGGTTGGTGGTGGTGGTGATTTTAAGTTTTCTTGAGAGGTTTTAAGTGAGGAGAGAGAAAGAGGTGATGTTAGAGAGTGAAAGAGAAAAAGAGTTTAGGATTTTGAGTATGGGTAAGAACATAAATTCATTCCTAATTTGTGGGCGATTTTGATAAGAATGTGGGCGTTATTTAACAACTTCCAACGAAAACCCTAACAACAAATTGAGAAATAAAGGGTATGGTTAACCCTAAAGGGTAGGTGATGAGCTTTTCCTCCCCAGTTCACCATTGAAGCTGAACCTCCTCTTATTATCTATTGAAGCTAAGATTCATCAATGGCAGCTTGTACTTTCGTGACAATTTCTTTGCGAAATTAAAAAGAAATTACCTCATTCTGTCGTGCAATTGATAACTGAAATTTACATTGATAAATTTGTTGCTTTGTTGGTGTTATTAATCGATAGAAGTAGGGGGGAAATGATTGAGAAAGAGAGAGAAAATGAAAACTGAAGCCCACTTTCAATTCACCGTTACTGCTGCCAAACGGTAGAAACATGTCGCTTTCAATCAACTTGATTTTTGATGCACGGAGTTTTAGAAGAGTAATATAATATTATGAGTGGGTGAATAATTTATTATATTAAAAGTTAAATGGGGACCATGAAAGAGAAACAATGTGAGGGAGAGTAAATATTTTTATTATATAAGTGGGGGTCATGGAGGAGAGAAAAATGATAAGATAATTTAAGCAGGGTTTAAAGTAAGAGAGAGAAATGATAAATTATAATATAAAGTTACCAAATAAGAAAGTGATGCATTTATAAAAAAACACCCGTAAAAGGAAAGTGATGCATTTAAAAAAAAAAGGAGGGAGTAATAAAACAATAGCGGGCAAAAGTAATATTAAAATAATGAATAGTAGCGTTCATATTTACAAGTTTGCCACCTGATCAACGAAATTCGTTAATATGGTAGATCAACTTGGATTTACCGATTATTTTTAGTGATTAAAACTTACAAATTTTTTACTGATTCTCAATTATATTTGTTCTTTGAAGTTACTGAATATTACTAAATAAAAATTATTTTTATTGAACTGAACTGACATTATTTTTACTACATTGTCAAAAGAAAATTATAATTTTATTGAATTGAACTTATTTTTACTGAATATTACATGGTATTATCTTAAAGTGAATTGACACATGACCTAAATTACAAAATTCAAGGAGGAAGCTCAATTCCCCAAATAAGCATTTTGAAGAGTGGGTAATCTATTGCACATATACAGTTTGATTTGCGATTAGGTGCATTTTAGAGAATTTCGACCCTCGATAATAACTCTAGTTACTAGTGATGTTGGAATTACTACCTCTGTTAAGTATTAATTGCAAGTTTGAGACATTATTTGTGAGATATAAATTTTTTAAAATTGCAACTATTCTGTAATATTTAATGAAGGTAGTACTCCCTTCGTCCCCAAATGATAGTCCTTTATGGGCAAAAATCATGGGAATTAAGAAACTTAACTAAGAAGTACAACTCTATGGGGAAAAGAAACTGATAATGATTAGCAAATAAATTCTAGAGAGAGAAAGTGTTTTTACTTTATTGTTTTCCGCCTTTCAAAAGAAACCGAAGGGTTTTTTTTTAATTTTTATTTTATTCAATTTCCACTAAGCATGCACTAAGAATTTATGAGAGATAAGAGAGAGAAAGAGGGGACATAAAAATTTAATGCTAGAGGAGAGAGGAAGAGTGTAGGAATTTAGGAGAAAATGATACAAGAATCTGAGGAAATTACGGGGGTAATATGGGAAGGACAGAGGATAAAGACAAAAAAAATGAAAGTAATTTGGTAAAACTGAAATATTAATGTTACTTGAATGAAGTAAAGGGGATTATTAATTTGGGACTGAAAATAAGCGAGTAGTTGTTAGTCCAATTAACTCATTTCTAATTCCAAATCACACCACATCCCACGTGCTCCTAAGAAAAGTCACGTGCAATTAGGCTTCTAAATTAATTTTAAATTAAATTATACTGTAATTATTTTTACAAGTAAAATCTAAAATCCAAAATACAAATAGGATGAGGTTTTTCATTTTTGGCGCTTGCATGGACAGCAGCCCACCACTCTTCCATTTCCCACCTTACTTCAATTCTCTGGTTCATCTTCTTCAACACACCTTTAAATATCTTTCCCTTTAAAACCCCTAAAAAAAATTAAAAATTTTACCTTGAAAATCCAAGGTTTTATCAATGGCAACCGCCTTACTTCTCGAACCTTCCGCACTAACCTCGGCTAAACACCCTAATTTTCTCTCTCCTCAATCCACCCCTCTTTTGCGTCCTTACCCAATTCGATTAACCTCATTAACTCCATTTTCTTCCCCTTCTGTAAACCCTAAATTTTCCCCAAAACCCTTCAAATTCACCCCCAAATGCGACGCCAAAAACCCGAATTCTCCCGATTCCGAACTGGGTATCAAAGAGAAGACCCTAAATTCAATTGGGTTTGTTCTTGATAAGATATCTGAGGCCTTAAAGGCGCTTAAGAAGCCTGCAATTGCAGCTTTATTAGTGGGTGCTTTGTTAATGTATGACCCAAATTCAGCTTTTGCGGCTTCCGGTGGGAGAATGGGAGGGCGATCATTTTCTTCAAGATCGTCGATGTCAGGGTCTCAGAGCTACTCTGTTAGGCCCTCGAGCCCCGGGTTTTCGCAATCGGTACCGTATTTCGCACCCTCGCCATTTGGGGGTGCTGGGTTGTATGTTGGACCGGCGTTTGGGGTTGGAGCTGGTTCCAGTTTGTTCTTTATTATGATGGGATTTGCTGCATTTATTTTGGTTTCTGGGTTCCTTTCTGATCGGTCTGATGGTGGGGTTCTGACTGCTACTGAGAGAACTAGTGTGATCAAGCTTCAGGTAATGTGTTTTTTGTACTTTGGTTGTTAGTTTGATCAATGTTTTAGTGGTAGCTTTTTTTATGTGCTAATGTGGAAATAACTCATTTAAGTTCCTACTTTGTTTTTTAGCTTGATCAATATTTTAGCGGTAGCTTTTTATGTTCTAATTTGGAAAGAACTCATTAAAATTTCAACTATGGATGTTTGGAAATACATAAAGAGTTTTACTTTGTATCATTTCCCTGATTTTCATTTGGTAATTTTAGAGTTAGACAAGAGTGTACACTTTAGCAGGCCCTAGTTGGTAAGATGTCTTTTTATGAAATTGGCTTGATATACCATATATCCCTTGAAAACTTTTGTGACTATTGAGAACAATCATCTTATTAAGATACTGCAGATTTAAACCTAATAATAGTAAGAGTAATATGGGGAAAATTATGGTTTTTGCTTACTACATATGAATAGTGGCCTATTATTTTTGGACGTTCCAAAGTACATTGTGGCTTTGTTAAAGTGGGATGCAGGGAGTAGTAGCCTTGACTAGTGTATTGCTATCTTTTAGTTCAATAACTTGGGAATTGGATAAGGAGGGCTTGAAGTACAGCTTGAGGGATTGGCACTTTTGCTTTCTTTAAATAGTGCTGAAATTTTGTGATACTTTCACTTGGTAATTGGGATGAGAAGTTGAGAACAAGAGCATTATGATTTTGGAAGTGAGCTGGAGAATCATGTAACTTATATAGGACTCTAGATGATTGTATATTTGATGTGGAAGACTTTAATAGATATGGGATTACACCTTAATTTTAGTACTCATAGGAATCCTATGTTGCTTATAATTATTCCTAAAAATGGTTGTTTGTGGTTCACTTGTTCCTGAAACAACAACCTTTTTACCGGTTAGGTTGGCTAGGGGTAAAACTGTACTGTGCATCTGGACCTTTTATGAAACCACCATGTCCATTTGTTGAAGTGTTAAAGTATGTTTCTAAGTATTGTAACAGGGCCCTTCTCGCATGCATTATTTCATTATTTGCAGAAAATTGGCTTGACTATTTTTGGAAGTATTGAACCATGTTTCTAAGTATTGTAATATAGCCTTTAGCCCTTTATTGAATGTATAATTTGAATTTTCTGGTCCATATTATTGCTGTTATTTATTCATTAGTTCTGATTTTTTTTAGGTTGGACTGTTGGGCATGGCACGATCGCTTCAAAGTGATCTCAACCGGATTGCTGAAGTTGCTGATACATCAACCCCAGAGGGTCTAAACTTTGTTTTAACAGGTGGGTCTTGCATTCTATTCTTCATTTGACATTAATCTTTCTCTGCTTAAAGTACTATGTCCATTTGTGATTTTTCATTCCATGGCAGTGTATAGCTTCTGTGGCATGTAATTATCTATAACTTCTTAGTATTGCTATGGTGTGCCTTGCATGTGATTGTTGTCTATTAAGATGAAATTAGGGAGTGAAGCTAGCAGGGGGTAAATGCCTCCTATCTATGGGTATTACTTGAAGCCATGATATTGCCTAGACCTTTTTAAAATTGGTTTGGAATTGCTGTATAATCTTCTTGCAATTTATAGCCCTTGTTGATTCATTTATTGGCAGTTAAGAGGACAAAAGCTGTGTAGTGTTTAGTTGGTTTTGGCTTGATTAGAATAGCAATGGTAAGGGTGCCTGATTGTCTTTTTAAGTCAGTGGCAGTGAAGTATTTTTTTTTTTTCTTCTTCTCTAAAAATAGCAACTAGCTACTGCCGGCTTAAGGGGTTGCTACTATGATTGCCGACAAGTGTAGACTAATGTGGGTTGTGAATATTTACTAATTCCTCAGATTTGCAGCTGACTAGCAGCTTCTTAATTTTTTTTTCCAATTATATTTGTGTGAATACTTTATCGATGAAGTAGCTTTTTACTGTGTTCTTTAATTTGCTCTTTTTCCTTTTTTTTTTGGGTGTGTGTGTGGGGGGAGGGGGGGGGGGGGGGGGAGGAGAGTAGGAGGAATGACTAGATTCGTTAGCTATGGTTTTAATGGTATTGAGTTAAATTTTATACAGTATAATTTTCACTATGAATCGCTTATCTTGAATTTATTGAGTGCTCTAATGATGATTCAGAATTTTATCATGTTAGTTTCATTATCTGCAAACCTTTGATCACTCTGTGTGATATTTTTGCCCATTTTGAAAAGAATAAATACAATGATCTTTCTGTTTTGTGATATTTTTGCTAGAAATTTGCTTTTTTCAGCTTATCATATATTCATATCTGTCATCTAGTTCACTTCTTGTTTCATCTTCCTATGTCATGGGAGGCTTTACTGTATTTGCTTTCTCCTTTTCTGTTCTTCTCGGCGTACTATTTAAGGTCTTAGCTGACGGTTCTTTGTTTCTTTCTTTTGGGTGGAGAGTGGGTGTGGGTGTTTTGTTGAAAGCCTATTCTTCTATATCAACTTTGTCTTACGCGTGCAAGATTATTTAATTTTGATGCTTGCAGAAACAATGCTGGCCTTGCTTCGTCATCCTGATTATTGCATCTCAGCTTATTCATCTGTGAGTTGATTTACTTTTGGATTGGGAACGATTTTCTGTTACAGAAATTAAAACTTGTTATCATTATTATTTATTATTAATTATTACACTCAGATGAGTTATTTTTAATTGATATGCTAATTGACATCATTTATTGAAAGAATTTATGTATTTAATATCTGATATCATTTTTTTCGATATGATATACTTAGTAATAAGAATTAGTTTCATATTTACTCCGTATAATTCTGTTCTCATAGTTGAAGAGTTTAAGCTGTGACATTCATTTTTTGCTAAATGCTTTTTTGTTGAGTACCGAGTATGCTAATATTTTGTTTTCTGCAAAATAATAGAAACCTATTGATTGGGAAAAAGAAAATAGACAGTATCCCCCTACTTTGATTTTGTGCTGGCCACACTGTGGAGACACTTGTCATATGATAATGCTAGTGATGGGACTGGCTACTAACATTCCTATATATCGGCTGCCAGATACTCTATAATTCACACACCATTCCAGCACTAACGTCCTTGCAAGGTTCATTGATGGTAGTGAAATCAGCTTCCCACTTCTTCATGAACAGGGACCAGGGGGGTAGATTAAAAGGACCGGAATTGGTATCAAGAATGGCTGACTAATTGGTGTCTTGTAGAAGCTTATGGGTCACCATCTGTTAATTACTAGTGAGTGGATGTTACATGTCAGACCTGGTTATATGAGGCTAGAATCAGTAAAAAGAGAGGGAGCAGTGGGAATACTGCATCATACAGTTATGTTTCCATAGAATAAAGTTTATTCATTCCGGTGTGAAATCAAAGGAGTGTAACAGGAAGGATATTTTGCTTTAGTTACTGCTTTGAATAGATATCCAACTGTTGATCAAAAGATTTTGTAAGTTGAGAGACATCTTTCTACTTTTACTCTTTATTTAGGCTGGCTGGTTACTCAGCTTATCTTTCTTGTTTATGCTTCCTTTGGCCTACAGTTCTTTCACCCTAAATTTGATAGCTGAAGCTGAATACCATTGAATTGATATGCAAGTCCTGCTAATGTGTCTGAAAAAGAGAAAGACTGGTGATTACTTCCACTGTCTCGTGTCCCTTTTTTCTTAGGGAATGGGATTAGAGATCATCATAAAGGTGGGTATGCACTAGTATCTTGATCAATTGCAAGGATATAAGGCTTTGGGGGGTTTTTTTTTTTTTGCCCAACTCAGCCTTTTGAACATACCTGAACTTGTTATAAATTGGTTCTTTACCTGAAGTCAAAACTTACTCAAATTTATGATTTTTGAAATTTTTTTTTGAGGTAATGAACAATGCTTAAGTGCATAAGCCATAGACTTGGTTTGATTTATACTAGCACGCTACTCCACAATTTCATCTCATGGAAACTTTCAAGATAATAAGTTTGTTAGCAGTATGTAGCTCACCAAAAGTGAGTTTCAGTTTGAAACCAGATGCCACTAACTGAATTAAGTCTGGATGGATCAATTTGAGACCAGCAATTGGGATATTGTGTGATGGTAGCACCTCTGAGGTTAAAAGGAAACTTCTATAGGCTGGCTATTAGACAATCGTAGTTCTATGTGTTGGAATGTTGGCCTTTAGGAGTATTTGAAATTTGTTTGTTCAAATAATTTGTGTGAACAGCTTAAGAAATATAATATAGTTTAAAGATATATAGAAAAAAGGTTACCATTGAGGGCTTTGAGGCTAAAATAAGAGTCATCCATGTTTTTTTTTTTTTTCTTTTTTTTTTTTCTGACAGCAGAGAGTCATCCATGTTGATCAGCTTGTGGAGCATTAACCCAGAAGATGCACCAATAAGAAACTAAGAAAGTGGGCAGTTGGGGTTATGGGAATTTTAAACCAGCCAAGGGAGGCGAAAGATGACTTAATCGGTGAGAGTTAAGAATGATTTGAGGAAATTAAGTTTAGGGAAGTGTATATCACTTGATAAATGAAGGGAGAGGATTGATGTTGTCAATCACTGAAGCCAAATTTCTTGGCTCATGTGGGCAGCCCCATCATATTGGGAATAAGACTTCAACATTGTTCATTGATGTTGTTCAATGTTCATCAAAGGCTTTCGGTGAAATCACTGAAATGTATCTTTATGAGGAGTTTTAATATGCTAATTGGTTCAATATTAGAGAAACTCTCTAGAGCAGGAAGACAATCAGAATTACATTACCACCAAGTTGACTCTGTGCGCACAACTATATCTTATCGCTTAGTCGTATATGCTCAGAAATTTTCCATGGTATGAATTACTACTTTGAAAAATTGGCCCCTGGGGATGAAGATTTGTTCTGAACTTCTTATTTAACCATTCATGCTAAGGCCTTCCTGACCATGGGAAAGGTTGAACCTGCTTGCTGGCTATTCATACCCCTTTGCATTGACCCTGAATAATTGAAAAGGGAGAGTAAATGGATGTGATTATCTAGAGTTGTTGGATGATGATATGTTAAAGCCATTTTGGGTGTAGGTGTATGACTTAATTCACAACCATCAGCATCCAGAGCTTCTCTTCTGGCAACAAAGGATATCTGAGAGGAAATTAGCTATTAGTCTATTACCTCTAAAATGATGGCTCAAGTTTTTTTCCAATTTGCTTATGATATACATCTTCAAAATTTGTTGAAGCACCTATTTAAGGCTTACCTTTGATCCAAACTGCTGTGGTTCTCATAGGCCCATAAACTGTAGGGAGGTGTTTGTGACAGAGGTAAAAAAGAGGAGTAAGCTCTCCCTTTCTCTTTTTCTTTTTCCTTTTCGTGGTTTTGTTGGGGCTGGGATTGGAATTGGGATTTGGATTACTTTGCCTGTTTGCCCTTAGTATATGATAACGGCTTATTATTTTGTTATTCAGATTAATGCCAAGGTATTACTTTTTTATCTCTTTCTTTTGCTTTATGTTTCCCTTAATGCAGCAATTTTCGTGACCTCACCCTATGTTACATTGACACGGGTACGGGTATCCGATATTGGTACGTATCCGAGTGTCGGATACGCCATTCTAAAAAATTTAGGACACGGGGACACCGTCTTAACATTGGACTCGGGTACGGATACGGCAATAATTTTGTCCATAATATATCAAAAATAGTACTGTATATACAAACACTCAAAAGAAAAACACTCGAAACCTTGCTTGGGAAGCCAAAGTAGTGCCAACAAACTAGTAATAATCTAATACTAGTAATTTGTACCACTTTTCTTGGGAAGCAACAACTGCCCACACAGTTTTTTTAAAAAGTTTTAAAATTAAATTCAATAAATAAATATACTGCCCACTTTTCTTGGGAAGCAACAACTGCCCACACACTTTTCTTGAGAACCGTCTTCAACTGCCCACACACTTTTCTTGAGAACCGTCTTCATCTTCTTCAAAGCTTCAACTCCTTCAATGGCCGCCGTACCCGAGAACAAAATGGAGTATCCGGAACGGATTTCATACCCGGATCGGTGTCGCGTCGTATCGACCCGGGTATGCCGGCCAAAATGCCGTGTCCAGGTAACATAGACCTCACCTATTGATGCTACTTTGCTTATTTTTTATAAAATGGGTAATTGATATGTTCAATTTGACAATCATCAGGTTGACATCAAAAAGAGTATTGAGGAGGGAGAAAAGAGGTTCAATCAACTTTCCATTGAGGAACGTGGTAAATTTGATGAAGAAACACTCGTAAATGTGAATAACTTAAAGAGGCAGAGCACCAAGAGCACGAGAGCCAGTGGATATAGCAACGAGTACATAGTGGTAATCAACTGATCATTGGATAACTTCTTATGCTGAATTTAGTAATTGCTTGCTCTTGTTGATTGAGGGGGGGTGGGTGGGAGGGATGGATTAGCATTTTCTCTTACTTTTGTTTCTGATGTGGCTTTTCGTTGGTTATTAGTGTGATATTTTGGTCAACCAATTAAAAAATATGTTTGGTAAATGGTTTTTCAATAAGCTGTCAAGAGCAGCTCTTTGGCACTTTTTTTAGCTAAAAGTGTACAAGTTGCTTACTACTACATAGTAACATCTAAGATCTAACAACCAGCAATTTATTTTCTAAAAAACATCTTTATTAATGGCTAATGCAAATAGTTGACCGGCATTAAACAATTGATTGCCATCATGGTCATGGGTTGTTTGTATCAATAGCTGATTCAAACAGTTGCCAAACAAGCCAAGTGAACTAGCCTACAATTGATTGCCATCATGTTAGTGGGCTGTTTGTATTGTTTGAGTTGATAAAGATGTTTGATAAAACATTTTTTCGGTTGTTGTACAAAATGACTACAGTTTGGTAAAAACTGTCATTTAACTTTTCTTTAGCTATTTCTATTGAAAAGTCATTGACCAAACATATTTTTTAGATGTTTAGTCTAACAGTGTGTTTGGATAGATTAGGGGGAAGGAAAAGAAGGGGAGGGAGGAGAAGGGGTGGGAAGGGAAAGGGAGGGGAGGGAAGAATAAAGAGTTTTCCTTCCAAATCTCTCCATTGTTGGAGAGATCAATTTCTTGCAATTCTATCCCTCCATTTCTTTCCCCTCCAATTCTCTTCCTTCCTCATTTGCTATCCAAATGAAAGATTATCTATCCCTCAATTTCTCTTCCCTTCCTTTCCCTCTATTTCCTTCAATCCAAACAAAGTGACACAAACTTACCAAAATGCTAATATAAAGCTTGCTAAAAGCCATATTCATTCTAAATAAGCCTCTTCTACTTGGCCATTTTCTAATTGCTAATTAGATGCTTTAGCAAAATTGAGAATGGTGATGAAATTTGCTAAATTTTCAGTAGTTCTCATTCTAGAAAAATAGAAATTCTTCTGTCTTATGAAAGAAACAATAAAATTAACTTGTGAATTTTTATTTATTTTATTTATTTTATTTTTTATTTTTTGTAAAATTTGTAAGGTAAACACTCACCTTGAGAGGGGGGAATAAGGGAAATCCTCCCAAGGTGAGTTTGATGAGAATCGAACCATGGTCTCTCACCTGGAATTCGAGAGACTTGGCCAACTGAGCCAAGCCTCCTCTTGTAATTTATAAATGCTTAGTGTATAAGCTCACAAGAGAAGCGTGCCATTGGACATTGAGTCCTTGATATACAATAGATTTTGGGTCTAGTCATTGGAGCTTAAAATATTGTGCGTATTTAACTAGTTATAGAAGCTTTTTGAGTCTCACCAACAGAGGTGATATTTCCTTTTTTATTCTAGTTTTTCCGCAGCTTTAAGTTTATTTCGGCTCTGCTAGTAAGTATGGCGTTGTATTCATAGCATGGCTGGCTATTGCTACATTCTTGTCATTTGATTTTGAACTTTTTTTTTAAAACTTAATCGCCTTTCCCCACTGCAAATTGAAAGGGTACTTGCTGGAGTTTAATGAAACTTCATTTTGACTTAATAATCTTGTACTTCTTTTTTTTTTTTTTTTTTTTTGAACGGTAATAATCTTGTACGTAACTACTCAAGATTTTAAAATGCCAATGTCAATATATGTTAGATTTTATTTCTGTAATGCCAATGTCAATATTTGTTCAGATTACCATTTTGGTGGCTGCTGAAGGAGTAGTTAAAATGCCTACCATTAACGGGAGCATGGATTTGAAAGAAGCCCTGCAAAAGCTTGGATCCATCCCGTCAAGTAAAACCATGGTAAGTAATCCTGGTTAATTTTCTTTCAATCCGTTAAAATTTGAAGACAAGTAGAAAATTTGCATAAAAGGAAGTAAGAGCAAGTTCTGGAGGAACAAATCCAGCTTATCTGATTTATTGTTCCATCGTCTTGGGCGTATTTTTAAAAGATGTTAATATCCTTGCAGGCAGTAGAGGTGCTTTGGACTCCTCAGAATGAAAATGATACCTTGTCAGAGAGAGAATTACTTGAAGATTACCCCCTTTTGAAGCCTCTATGAGTACTATACCCACATTTTTCTTTTATTTACCTGTATATATATATATATATAACTTGAGTACTATGAGCTATACTGATAGGATGTCTTATACTGATTGGAGTGTTGAACATGTTTTTCTTTTCTTTTTTCATTTTTTCGGATGGCCCTTTTTTACGTTGTTTCTCTTTCCATTATACTGTAGGTTATATAACCTATAAGCATTTGTAAGTAATACATAAACTCTTTTGAGCTCCAGAAACTCTGAATACAACGTTAGTAACAGATACGGTTACTGAAAGATTTATCGTGGATAAGTTGAAAACAAATGGTGTACAGAATACTACAAAGTATTTAGATGAGAATAGTGTATTGTTTTGGAGGGCAGGGAAAACAGACGGACTGCGCTCATTACAACCGCTGTGATGGTAACAAGTGATGAGGGGTTAAACAATACAGGTCAGTGACGGAACCAGAGTTTTATCTCCAAGATCCTTAAGAAAAACACAATAGTGAGGTAGTAAATTTTAGCAATGGTGTTGGAAACAAAAATGCGCCAATATAGAGAATAAATTTTGAAAAAATCTTCATTAAGATTGTGAATGGTTGGTCTTTCACAGTTCATTCCATTCAATCATAGGAATTTATTATGATAATATCGCTTTCATCTATTCTATTGAGCATTGAAAACTAGTTGAGTACTCTTAGAGATTACTCCGAATTAATGATGGTTTGCTAGAATTTATTACAAGCTTTGCTTAACTTTGATTTGAATTTATAACTTCAAATTAGCCTCACGAGTGTATGTCAGAAGTCTGAACAATTAAAATGATGTGATAGTTGATATGAAGTTTGGTAATCGTCTATGGAGAAAGGCTTTTTTATTTTTTCTGGAGACATTAAGAGCAATGATGTAGAAGGAATTTAAAACTTGTAACTTTGCAAGTATGAATAATAATTAATATTATGTTCAACGCCATATACCATCTACGGAATAATTAAATATTGTGCAAGACAAAGTGACCTTCGTCTCATTTTGTGCTAATACTTGTGAATTTGTGATTGATCCTCAAAGAAGCAATCAAGCAAGCATAGTATCCTTGGTCCTAGACTTCATGTAGCTTCTCCCCTTATGGAAATGTTGTAGATGTACATTTGATACTAACTTTTTCCAATGAATTTGTAACTTTAAATAGAAAAATATTTAAATGACTAAGGGTTTGTTCTCTTCAGCTTATTTTCAATTCAGTTCAGCTCAGGTCCAATAAGTTCAGTTAATTTCTTATCTTAATTTCCTTCTCTCATAAAATATTCACTTCAATTCAGTTAGTTTCAATAAGTTCAGCTTAGTTCAATCAATCAGAACAAGCCCTAAGACTATATTGTCAAAAATCCTAAAGGTTCTAGGGTTCTACAAATTTGATCAACCTTAATATCTTTAACTTAACTTATGGGGAAACTAATACACGTAATTTTAGAATTAGCTACAAGCCTACGACTATAGATAGCATAATAATCTTAGACCACCCAATAATTTATCAATAGAACCCTTGAGTGCCTATTAAAATTATACAAGTTAGGCAGATTAAAAAAAAAATTGTGCACAGAATTTGCTGAAGCGCATATAGCTAGGTTTTGACCTACTAGTTTACAAGTCCTCAATCCAAAAAAGCAGCATCCTGAAATGGAAAAATGAAAGGAGAGGTATTGCAACAAAGGGACATATGACAGTTCCAAGTATACATCAAATGGTCTTGTACGTAGTCTATGGGACACAAGAATGAATTGAAGTTGGCCTCAATCAATATCGATCATTCGTTCATTTCTACGTGGTATATTAAATGCTTTGATACGTCCCAAATACACATCACCTATAAAAAATATCGGGTTACTGATCAAAAATTCCTACACTAGTTTGGTTTACCTTTATTTATTGTTTTTAGTCAAAAATCTACAACTGAATTGGGATTGGTTGTTTCACATTGAATAACAAGAATTGTATGAAAAATATTTATGTCTAGTGAGTTAAAGAGTAATTTACTTTTATATAACCAATTGAGTTTAGAATAGAATCGCTTTATATGAAGTTAAATTTTCTTTAACTATTCCTAAAGTTTAACGAGCTACTCTACTTAATTATTACCATCGTGGAAACCTGCTACTTTAATATGTGGTCAATCAAACTCCTCTAATAAGGGATTGGTAATAGATATTAATTTAATAATGAGTTGATATGTGATTTCATACAGATCAAAAGTGTCGTTATATTTATCCATTTTTAAATTTATCACTTAATACCACTGCACACATATTTAATAGAATTATTAACGGAAATTTACATATAGCTTTCTTATATATTCACGGGACAGTGATACACATACATTCACTGTATGTGGAGCCTACATACATTACCAATGAGGTGCTGTCACATAAGCAAGAGCCAAAAAAAAAGAGATGGAATATTAGGGGGGAAAATTTCACCCTCAATGGCGCCTAAGGAGCTACTAAAGCGGGAAAATGGCTGGCGAAAATCTTGGCGCCTAACCGCATTTAATGCACAAATGATTTTTTTTTCCAGAAATTTCTATTACTTTATCAATGATGGTATCACAACCATCATACTGGTTAATATGATAAGGATGCCGGAGAAGATGAGCAGGAAGCCGGAGAAGATGAATAGGACGCTAGAGAAGATGACGGAATCCAGTGCCGACTGTTACTCAGATGAAGTTATTAGAATTTTCTATTCGCGAGCATGTTTACTAAAAAAACAAATTCGATTTTGGACAATCAACAATCCACCATGATCGATTTATTTCTAACATTTCTTTAATTTAATTAAATGAATTTCACTGCACTTATCTATCTCGCTTTTCCAATTCAAACAATTGACGGTGAACGGTTAATTAAATTCCAGTATATGATATCAATTTAGATAAAATATATTTCATATTGAAATAATGTCATTCATTTCTCATATTAAGATTTTCACGAATTTCCAAACTGGATTCTGAACTTGAACGGGTAATTAATTTTCAGTCCTTGCGACTTTCATGGCTGATACATAGATACTTATATATTTAGTAACAATAACAATTGTTTAAGTAAAATCATATTTTTCCACTGATCATGTACAAAATCAAATGTGTTAGATACTAATCAATTACTAATTAAATCAGTAACAAATCCTATACCGACCTTTATTATTAAAAAAATTAACTATTTATATTAGCATATACTAAGTATAAGTAATATAATTAACTATTTATATTAGCAATTTGCAGACTATATCCTTAAACCCCGTATACAAATGGACTTGTTAGGTTATGTTTTAATTACAAAAATTAAAACTAATCAAACAGTTGTTGTTACTAAATAATCATGTCAAAAACAAAATAATCTTAAACAACAACTATAATCGACATAGCTATCCTTCAATATAGAATAAAAAAAATAATAATAATAATAATAGTTATCCTTCCATATATAATAATAATAATAATAATAATAATAATAATAATAAATATAATAATAATTATAATATTAGAAGGTTACATAACTTGTATTTATAATTTATGGTAGAGAATATAATATTAGAGTATACTACTTTAACTTAAATTGTCAATTGAATTATATAAATAATTTTTTATAAATTAAATAAAAATTAAATATATATCTTTTAAAAAGTAAACTATCCCATCCCATTTATTTACAGTACTACGGGGATGTTCTCCGCAACATATTTTAAATTCAGTTCAGTTCAATTCGATTTCTAATTTACTTCTCTCATAAAATAGTTCAATTTAGTTTAGTAAATCAGAACAGACCCTTACAAAAATTCTATTCATTAAGTGCATATGTATTTCGTATGCGACTTCCCTGCCAGAGTTAGATAGTTATATAGTAACAATAACAATTGTTTAAGAAAAATCATATCATTTGATTGACTGTGTAAAAATTAAAACTTAGATACAACCTTCGTATTATTCATTTCATATTTAATTGCTAATTCATTTAGTAAATTTACCTATCCCGACCTGTATTATGTATAAATTAACCACTTATATTATGTACAAATTTGTATATATATATATATATATATATATATATATATATATATATATATATATATATATATATATATATATATATATATATATATATATATATATATATATATATATATATATATATATATATATATATATATATACACACTCCATATCATACTACAACTTATTATCTCTTAACTAGTTTTTGGCTCGGGCGATGCTCCTGTCATTGTTTGTAAATAAAAAAGTAAAAAAAAAAAAAAAGGTGCAATGTATTGGTAGTTTTATGAATTTATAATAAAGAGTCACTTATATATATTGATAATATCATGTCTTTAAATTATAATTTATTACTTTTTGTTTGATGCTATCGAGGAAAAAGGAGGCTTAAATAAATGAGGTGGCCAGGAGAGGCTAAAATTAAAAAGAGAAAAGGAAAAAGTTGAATTGAAGAGAGGAGGTGAAGATGAAGTATAAGTTTAATGAAAGACTTACAGAAAGACTTAAAAGATTAATAAATGCAATAAAACATGTGGTACTTGGGTTAGAGAATAAGCTACAGAAATGTAATGGGATGGGAACATGTGCCGTTTCTGGCTAGAGTTTTTGAATACTTATAGATTTAGATAGATTTGATTTATTAATTTGATTTTGACAAACTACTAATACATAACATTTGATTACAAAGGTTTAGAGAACCCCATTAAGAACATGTGTGAAGTTGTAGTTGATTTTACCAAGTTACATATTATTTTGGTAACGAGGTACAAAATATTAGTATTAATAGATACTAATGTGAAAAATGTTTTGAGTTTTAGTTGGTCTTACTACTCTTTGTAATAATTATCTTTGATATTTTATAAGTAACATGAATATAATATATGTATCATAAACTACTAACAAAAACATTATAATTGTATACTAAACTATCGTATCTTATCACTTCATGGTTATAACACTATTGATGTTCAGGACAATTCCCTTAATAATAGGTTCAAACAAATTAATCTAAACGACAAAAAACTAGATCATTCAGCGCATACCTTATTGAAAACCTACGTTACGTCATAATTCAGATAAAATTTGTTACATACATGGTTACTTTAAAGTTAGTTTAAAATTTCATTACGAATGAACAATTTCAAATGTGTTAAATTTTTTGTAGATATAAAGACCATATACGTACATCTCTTATTATATGATTGGTCCAAAAGTATTTATTGATTAAATGTATAATTCAATACTTAAAATAAACACTACACTTCACATATGCTAGTAGATACAAAATATTCTAGTAACCTCAACGTATTAATTGATATTCACACTTCATAGAATTATAATTTATAAATTTATACATTAATTTAAAAAATAAATCTCTCCAATCCCATGTTTTTACTTACAAAAAACCTATGAATTGATTGTACATATTCTTCGTATGTGATGTTCCTAGCTGATCCAAAAATAGTTATTTATTTAGTAACTATAACCATAGCTTCATAAAATCATATCATTTTAACTAGAATATGTACGGAGTTATAACTGATCGCTTATTATTATTATTATTATTATTATTATTATTATTATTATTATTATTATTATTATTATTATTATTATTATTATTATTATCATTATTGTCATAATAAAAATACATACTTGTGTTACATTACAAATGAGTCCTATTCACTTGTTACATTAGTAAAAAAACAACTTATAAATACATATGCATGACATAACATATCTCAATATATAATGATAATACTGAATTAACACAAATAATACTAATAATATATCATAATTTATACAAACAATGAACCAAAGAAATCTATATACAATTGAACTTATTTTTGTCCATCATCACTGTCGGAATTCGATTCTTCATCACTACATGGATTGAAGTTGTTTGGTCTTTGAATATATGGTGGAATACACCAAGGATCACCCATGGAGTGCCTCCAATTGGGTATAGCCCTTCCCCATTCCCTGCAAACTGCCATACACTTTGCAATATCTTTTTCGCATAATTTCAACCATATATGGTGCATAACAGTACAGATTCATCCCCTACGAAAGGCGCTAATCCATTTTCAGCATTTGGTAGAATATCATGCCTGTCACATAATTGAAAGAATAAACCTTTTGGCTTCGGTGATGCACCAATCGAAACCAACTTCCTATTATTTGATCCTCCTTTGACAACAACATTTTACCATCTTTTTAGCGTTCGAACATCTCCCCATAATGTAACAATAATAATGTACAATGTGTTCATATAGTTAGTTGTTATACATGGAATTTAAAAAACAAAATAAACCAAATTTGTAATGTAAAATATGATAATATATGACATCACCTTCTCGAATTCTTTCGCTTGTGAACCTTTGAATCAAACATTTGTGATGAGTCTGCTTCTATAAACAGCCTCTTTCCTTTATCTTTGTTATTCTCATCCAATTTAGATTTTTTTCGCTCATCATCAGAACCCTCCATTCTTACTGACCAATCCTCAAAATTGTAACAAAAAAAAAAAGAATGTCTCTGTAAAGCAACAACTGTATGGTACTATGTATATATATATATGGATACATTGAGACAGTTGGCTATTATGTAAATAGGTAACAGTTGGTGAAAGGAATAGTGTCCTTCGAACAAGTGTATTATTCCGATAGGGGGGTTCGGAATTATTAGAAAGCTAATTTTTCAGTAAGGTCAAGTGATTGGAATGCCTGGGTGGAGGTCGCTTCCGATCAGTAATATTAATGTATAATTAATATTATATCTTAATCTTGATTGAACCCTTCGGGTCACACCCAATAAACTAACAAGCCGAAGCGACGAATTAATTATGAATTGATTAATAAGTCGACCGAGTAATTAATGTTTAGACGTCGGAAATTCGAGCTTGGAGCGTCGAAACCGAGCGTCGGAAGTCGAGTCGAAAATAGTAAAAAGACGAGACGTGAAAATAATAATGAATCAACAATGACCAAAATACCCCTAGCATCGGAAAACCGAGTGCTAGGGGCGCGACAAATGCTAGCAGCACGCACCAAATGCGGGGCTAGGCTAGCATACCGCAGCTAACATCCAACACTAGTGTGCGTGGCTGTGCTAGCATACGACAGCTAGCAGCTCGCACAATTGGTGTGTGGCTTGCTAGGCCGTGGCAGCTAGTAGCCCGCACCAATGTGCGAGGCATGCTGGCAGGCCGCAGCTAGTAGCCCGCACCAATGTGCGAGGCATGCTAGCAGGCAGCAGCTAGCAGCCCGCACATTGTGCGCGGCATGCTGGCAGCTAGCCTCGACCAAGCAGCCCGCACTTGGTGTGTGGCCTGCTGGGCCGTAGCACATGGCTGCCCACCTTGGGTGCCTTGGTGCCCAAGTGTGGGTGCCACGTGGCGTAATTTAATTGGGGGCTATGGGGTTGAGGTGACCGGTTATGGGAGTGAGAGTGGGGGGCAAGTTTGGTCCCCCCCCCCCCCCTCCTCCAAATGGTCCTCACCTACTCCTCCTTGTGAGCTTGCCACTTGTTGATTTATTACTAGTTTGATTATTAATTTTATTTTAGCTTTAAAATAAAATGGAAAAATCAAATTCTCCCACATTGATGGGAGAGCTTTTCACACTCTTGCATTTCCCTATAAATACCCAACTTGGGATATTGGGAAAAGCACTTGAGTAAGAGTTGGAAAAGGCATCACTAGTAGTGAAAACCTTTGAACTCAAGAGTTGAAAAAGGCATCACCTTTGTGAAAACCTTTGAACTCAATTACTCGGGTTTTCTGTCGGGCCTTGCTAACTCCAAGGCATTGGACCTAGTCGGTGTTCGAGTTGTGGGTGGACTTCCGTTGGAGGTCGTCGTATTTTCGAGGCTAGCTTTTGAAGTAAGAGCCCTTCGAGGTCGGGCGAAACACGCGTCAAAGGTATAATTATTATCTTAATCTTGTCATTAAGTTAATTATATTTACGGTTTTATTTATTGCGAGTGCGTTCTTGATTTTCGGTTTTTCCGCGGTGAGTCGGACTCACCAAACCCCAACAGTTGGCAATTACGTAAATAGGTATTGGTTGGTGAACACTTCACGTATGCTATTAGATACATAATATTCTAGTAACTGTAGAGTTTTAATTGATATTTGCACTTCATACTATTATAATTTATAAATCAATTCATTAATTTAAAATTAACTATATATGACTTTTTGTTTAAAAAAAAAATCTCTCCAACCCCAAGTATGTACTTACAAAAAACCTATACATTGATTGTAAATATTATTCGTATGCGACTATCTTGTCTGATCCAAAAATAGTTATTTATTTAGCAACAATCGCTTAATAAAATCGTACTTCATTTTTGGTAACTAGAAGATGTACGGTTCACCTATTGATGTTTTCAAGATAAGATTTATCGTCTTAACAAAGGCCCATATTTTAGTGTCAATAGTTTTGAGTTTTAGTTGGTCTTAAAAGTTAAAACAGATTGTAAAAAACAAAATTAGATCTTAGAATCCGATGTTAAAATAAAAGTTCAAATAGAATTTTATTAAGTACATGTATTAAAAGGTTTAACTAAAACTACATCTTGGAATCCGATGTTAAAATAAAAGTTCAAATAGAATTTATTAAGTACATGTATTAAAAGGTTTAACTAAAACTACATATTAATGTTGCATTACAAATGAAACCTA